>NC_135817.1:7689084-7871702 GCF_964213995.1 Mustelus asterias | reverse complement strand
TTAGGAACCAATAACATTTTGGTTTAAGGTAGACAAAGCTTGAGATTCAAGACACTTGAAGTGAATAAAGCCATAAAGTTCCATGTGTTTTGAACAAACAAAAATAAGCTACTATACAAGATCAAAAAGATAAAAACAACTACAATATTGATTCAAATATTCAGGGTGAATATGATGTACATGTGAATTAACAGGCAAACTGGTTGAACACCCTACAGTGTACAATAATAGATGGGACCAAGACAAGTCCCTTGGATTTCTTAGCACCCCCACCCAGACATCAGTAAACACTGAGTCAACCAACCTCTTTGAAACTCCTGCCTCTGAATGCCCTCAAAGACACTCCAAGTCAGACTGCCTCATAAACTGCACACCTCCTAGGGTTTCAATCTTGTCTTAAAGATTTGGTTCCCATGGCTATCTAAGTGCACCCCAGCCTCTAGGTACAGGTGCAATTTCAGCTTTAAAATAGCTGGTTAGCTTCCCTGAGCTGGCACTGCCCCTGGGTCTCACCAAGCTCTAATTTCCCAAGCTACACCAAGCGTAAATTGGCCCCCAGGGCTTCTCCTGAACCAGAACCAGCACACTGACTTTTTGACACCTTCTCAGCACCTTAGGACGTTTGCTGTGCCCTAACTGCGGGGAGCTATCAAACAGCTCCTCAGTCTTCTGAACTTCAACTACACAAACCAGCTAACAGCCACACTTTGGCTGCCTGGAGCCTACTAACAGCAGTAGCTTTGCGTATGGTCTTTTCCCTGCTGCAGAATACTCACTCCCAGAAACACACAAATCAATTGAAACCCTTGAACGTACTTAAGTTTCACCTATCCCTATTACAACATAGGTTTCCAGGGTTCATTGAACGCTCCAACTCCCAAAACAAAACAACTCTCTGGGCTGCATTTCTTTACAAACTGTAGATGCCTCATCTCCACTTCTCCAGCTGAGGAAGCCCACCTTCTGTTTTATGATCTTACCTTTCTAGCTGTCAACCTTTCCGCTATTGCCTGTCTCGACTGTGTAGATGCTACCTGTCAATATAGCTGGGCAATGTAGAATTAACCCAAGAGGGGGCGGAACCAGATAATGGTCTTATAGATGAGAATATAATTCTGTGTATATAGGAAAGTCAAAAAGAAACAGGAGTAGGCCATTCAGTCCCTTGAACTTAAACTTCTATTAATCCATGGATGATTTGTACCTCAACTCTATGGAGACGATATTGATCGAATCCAGAAGTGAAAAGCCAGCCTGGAGCGAACGAGCAGCTGATTTTCCAGTTTTTATTTTCCATTGACTTCGAAAATATCATCAAGGTTTTTATATTTCAAATCAACTAAAAGCAAGAGAAACCAGGGAGTGGCCTATAAAGAGTTTGAACTATCTCTCAGAACTTCAGTGGAAAGATGACCAGGCGAGGTAAAGAATCAGCTGCCATCTCACTCCAAGCCCATTTCATGTCGTTGGTGTTATATCCCCGATGCCTCTGCCTTTTCTCAATACCCTTTAATACCCTTACCTACAAGTTCCACCAATATTAGTCTTGAAAATCTCAACTGACCCAACATCCATAGACTTTTGGGGAATGTTCCAGATTCTCCTTACACCCTTTGTATGAAAGGATGCTTTCACAGTTAACTGGCTGAGCTGTAATTTTAAGATCCTGATCCCTTGGGTTGGATTTTCCCACTGGAGGATATAGCATGTCTGTATCTCCCCTATCAAAGCTTAATTAGATCACCCCCAACCTTCGAAACGTACTACAATACAAACCATGTTTAGGCTGCCTGGTCTCTCAATTTAACACTTTAATCCCCAGTATTATTCTGGTGAGTATGTGCTATAACCCCACCAAGGGCAATACATCTTTCCTGAGGTATGGTGCCCAACACTGGAAGCAGTTCTCCAGTTGTGGCCAGACCATGACTCTGTACAACCAAAACATCACTTCTGCACTTTTGCATTTCTAGTCCCCTTGTGATAGAAGGCAGCATCCCAATAGCCTGATTATTTTTTGTACCTGTGAGCTAGTGATTTGCGTACACAGGCACCCAAATTCCAACGCTCCTCTCAGTTCCTCTTCTAAGAAAATACTCAAATTTGTCCCTCAGATCTTAAGTCTATGACCTCACACTGAAGTCCCATCTGCCATTCACGTTGTCTGGGCCACTTTGTAAATTCACTCTTCTATCAACACAATTCACTATATCTCCCAACTTCAAATTTGAATATCTAACTCTCCCTTTATACAATTTACATATATGGTAAAGAGCTTACTAGAATTCTATAGGGAATACCATTGTCACATCTGCCAGTCAGAGAACAAACTCACTGACTTCTTTCTACCTCCCAAAAATCATTAAGCCACAAGTACAAGGTTCCCTTCAATTCTGTACACCTTCCCCTCTGTCAATAATCTCATGTGGAATGTTATCAAATTATTTCTAGAAGTTGACAGGCTTAGCACCCATAGACACTGTTCTATCCACCGTGTTACTGACCTTCTCAAAAGATTCAACTTTATGAGTCAGGCATGATCTACCCTTTACAAATCCACGCTGCTCTTTATGTCCAGCTCATACTTCCCAAAGTACTCAAATGCTGTTCCTGATCATAGTTTGTAATAACTTTCTCCACAGCAGTAAAATACTTTGTCCCATCATGTCACCTGATAGGATCATACGCATCTCTTGAGGTCACATTATATGTAAAAAGAATGTTTCGTGACACCAGTGACATACATACACCAAACAGCAGCACAGTGATCATTACAGCCATGGTACAATTTACACAAATAAAGATTTACAGTAGAATAACGTAGTGAGATGAACAAGGATAACAAATGTTTTGCAAATACTGGTGAGGCTGAACAATCAACATTTTGCGGGAAAAGTACATTAAATAAGATTTTAAACTTTATTTATTAGTCACAAGTAAGCCTCACATTCACACTGCAATGAAGTTACTGTGACATTCTCCCAGTCGCCACACTCCGGCGCCTGTTCGGGTCACTGCACCCTAACCAGCACGTCTTTCAGACTGTGGGAGGAAACCGGAGGAAACCCACGCAGACACGGGGAGAATGTGCAAACTCCGCACAGACAGTGACCCAAGCCGGGAATCGGAACCCCGTCCCTGGCGCTGTGAGACAGCAGTGCTAACCACTGTGCCACCGATTTGTGAAGTTTTTTAAAAAATTTCATTCACAGAATATGGGTTTCACCAGCAAGGCCTACATTTATTACCCATTCCCAATGGCACTTCAGAAGATGGTGGTGAACTGCCCTCTTAAACCGCTGTGGTGTAGGTGCAATCACAGTGCTCTTAGGGAGGGAGTTTCAGGAATTTAACCCAGCAATGAAGGAACGGTGGTATAATTCCAAGTCAGGATGAGCTGTGACTGGAGAGAGCTTGAAGGTAGTGGTGTTCCCATCTTCTGACTGTTCTCGTCCCTGCAGGTGGTAGAGCTCATGGGTTTGGAAGGCGCTGTTAAAGAAGCCTTAGTAAGTTGCTCAATGTATCTGGTAGATAATACACACAGCCTGACACCGTGCTGCATTTGTGGTGGGAGTGAATGATTAAGTTGGTGCATGGGGTGCCAATCAAGTGGTTGCTTTTTCCTGAATATTGTTGAGCTTCTTGAGTGTTGTTGGAGCTGACACTCATCCAGACAGATGAAAAGCAATGCATCAAACTCCTCACTCATACCTTGTCAATGGTCAAAATGTTTTAGGGAAATCAGGTGGTGAGTCACTTGCGCAAAATACCCAGGCCTCTGACTTACTCTTGTAGCCACAATATTTATGTACATGGTCAAGTTTCTGTTAATGGTGAGGAACCCCTGCACTGATGTCCAGAGACTGAGATGATTGGCCTCTGTTAGAGGGATTTAGGATAACCTGGGGCTAAAAGGACTAATATATCAGAATAGATTAAGTTAGAGTGAATATAGTATAGAAAACTTACAAAGTACCTGAAGTTACAAAAATACTGTTTGTGTAGAAACACATATAACCACTGTTAGAGAATTTAAACACATGTTTTTGAAAAAACATATTATACTCTGTATTAAACATACAACTTGGCCAATTCCACACTGCTCAAAGCATGATGGGATATAGCTGAGCGAGAAGCACCACATTCCTTGAAAACAATACAGCTACTGAGAACTCTTATCAATGTGGGCTTTAGAAAGTACAAGCTTCCCGGACAGTAGAATGACCAGAATAATTTTTTTTTCTGATAAGGGATTGCAAGGAGACAGTGGGAAAGGAACTCTTGAACTCTATGACTTACGTAATTGAGACTGCTAGGAGACAGTGGGCAAGAACTTTCAGGTTCTACAGACCAATGAATTCTCATGCTGCCAGAGAGGAGAATGTCATTGGCCAAGCTAAATGATTCATACTAAAATGATTGGCTCACTCCAGCTAGAACGAGCAAAGTAGGCGGGCAATTGATTTTTGAAAATGTATAATTGTGATACTGATAACAATGCAATTTAGAATAATCTGGCCTGCCCCAAATCATTCTCCTACACGTGTGGACCAGGCTTGGGCAAATAAAGTACGTCTTCAACCAGAACTAATGTGTCCATGAATTCTTTGTAGTTGCTGAGCTGCAATAAAGAGAAATCTCCCACATGAAAGCCAGCATAATACATAGGTCTCTGAAAAACTGTTACAGCATCCAACATAAATAACCATATCTTCCATGCTGCTAGGCATAACTCCCGGTACTGAGGAGCTTTTACCTTGGTCGGCTCCTTGATGCTACACTTGGTCAAATGTCTTGATGCCAAGGGCAGTCACTCTCATCTCACCTCTGGAATTCAACTCTTTTATTCATGTTTGGACCAAGGCTGTAATGAGGTCTGGTTAACCTGATGGAACCCAAACTACTGCCAATTACTTCTTCCATCACTATGCTGATGATTAGGAGTAGACCGATGGTGGTAATTGGCCAAATTGGATTTGTTCTGCTTTTTGTGGACAGGTCATGCAATTTTCCACATTGTCAGGAAGATTCGGTTTACTAACTGGACTGGAACGGTTTGGCTACAGGCATGTTAATTCTGGAGCACTACAGTCAAATATTGTTAGACATCATCATAGCCTTTGCATTCAGCTGTTTCTTGATGATATATGGAGCGAATTGAATTGGCTTAAGTCTGGCGTTGGTGACGGTGGGGATCTCAAGAGGAGGCCAAGATGGATCATTGGCGTTTCTAACTTAAGATGAGTGCTTTGTCTTCTGCACTCAATATTTGCTCTGCCATTAATGAGGATGGAGATGTTTATGAACCTCCTCTGCCCTTTAGTACTTTAATCATCCACCATAATTTATGATTGGATGCGGCAGGTCTACACAGCTTTCATCTGATCCATTGGTTGTGGGATTGCTTAGCCCTGTCCACAACATGCTGCTTTCGGTGTTTAGCATACATGTAATTCTTTGTTGTAGATTCACCAAGTTGGCATCTCAGTCTTAGTTACGCCTGGTATGGTTTCTGCTATCTTCTTCTACATTCCTCATTGAAACATCTTGGTAGAGTAAGGAATAGGTTTGCGGTGTCTTTTGGGGCAATGGTGGCATAGTGGCAATGTCACAGGACTACTAATCCAGAGAGCTAGGCTGATGCACTGGGGACACGGGTTCAAATCTCACAATGTGGAGATGCCGGCGTTGGACTGGGGTAAGCATAGTTCAAATCTCACCACAGCAACCTGTGGAATTTAAATTCAATTAAATCTGGAATTGAGAGCTAGTCTCAGTAATAGTGACTATGAAACGATCACTGATTGTTGCAAAAACCCATCTGTTCACTAATGTCCTGAAGGGAAGGATGTCATCATCCATAATTAAAATATAAATGAAGGGGGAAACCTGACAGGAGAAAAGGACCAGGAGGGAAGAGAACTGACGGCATTTAACAGAATAATGGGTGGGCATCCAGTACAGACCCAACAAAATACTGGAAATTTCTTACATAAACTAACATTTCATTCATCCTATTTATACCATTCTGAATGGATATTAGAAAGTGCACAAGATGGTGTGGGGATAATTTGCATTCCTTCCAACCATAGGGGGGAACTTGGAGTAGATGGAATCCATGCATACACTCTCACTGAACAGGTTTTCGCAACATGGCCCACAAATTAAATAACTGTTACATTCACAACTGGAAGAGGTCACAGGTATTGGCAGTCATGCAGACGTAACTGTATTCATCACATTTAAGGTGAAACTTTCACCCAGCAATTGGAAAATACCATCCTTTCTTTTCACCGTGCCACCGTTTCCATGATTACCTTGAACCAATACGCACTTATTCATTCAATCTCTACATCAACACACCGCAAATTAAGCTATTATTCAAACTTGGGGATTAGAGATGGATGGATGTAGTATTTAAGAATTTGGAACCTCACATGAAGTCTCAGTGTAGTATTTTACTTCCACTGAACAGCATCACTTACACACACAAAACACTCTAAATTCAGACCATACCTGACTAAATTGAATTTGAGCAGCTAATGGTCCCTCTAACCTTCATTAATGTTGATGTTCTACCCAGTCATCATCACTAATTTAAGGTTTAAGAACATCTACTATTTCTCATACTAAGTTTGTTATTTGATATCCAAGTATGTGCCTCAGTCAAAGCCTTTATTGATCATTTTGATGGTTTCAGCTGGCAACTCCACTCAGGTTAACTTGTCCATATTTCAGTAAATCCCATCAAGGAGATCCCAGAAATGGTGTCTATATTCCAGCCCTCTTACCCAACACAAGTATAAATGTGGTTTGTTCAGAATTGTCAATAGGACAGATTGTGATCATCTAAATGGGAGTACAGATTTACATCAATCAATTCTTTACATACCAGCAAAATCTTAGAATGCACCTCATTTACCAAACTAAACAGCAAGTTCCCTAACACAGACAGTAAATCGAATGTACAACAGCAAGGCTGTTCAAACTATATAATCAAAACTTTAAGCAAGTCATGCTCCTTATTAATACATATGAACCACAGATCCATAGAATCCCTACAGTGCAGAAGGAATTCAACTAATCCATCAAGTCTGCACCAACTCTCAGAAGAAGTATCTTACCCAAGCCCAGCCCTCACCCTATCCCCGTAATCCCACACATTTACCATGGCTAATCCATCTAACCTACACATCTTTGGACATTAAGGGGTAATTTAGCATGGCCAATCCATCTAACCTGCTCATATTTGGACTGTGGGAGGAAAACAGAGCACCTGGAGGAAACCCATACAGACACAGGGAGAACATGCAAACTCCACACAGTCACCCAAGGTCAAAATCAAACATGGGTCCCTGGCACTGTGAGGCAGCAGTGATAACCACTGTGCCACTCTGGGAACATGTACTGGGCCCTGCGGGTCTCTCAATCCATTCCAGGTTCTGTTTTGAATATTAATGTCAGAGCATAGACATGGTATTCAGTTCAGGATTCATCTCAGAGTCGAAAAGACTGCAGTAAGATTGGCTATTTATGTCAGCAAAGATCAAAGCCTCATTAACAACCAGAAAAACTATAAAAGCAAGAAACAGAATTCATCTGTAACAATCCTCATTTATCTCCTGAGTAATGAGATATATGAATTTCAGTGCTGGTGCAGTGCCAGGATGTAGGCCGTATGCCCCAATGACTGACGGACCGCAACAAACAGCATGTCCCTTCAGCTGTTCAAAATAGGAAGAGTACTGACCACATCCAACCAATGCTTGCAAAACTCAAAACATAATGTTTTAATGTTAAATATGATTCTATGATTGGACAGCACTTCACAATGCAGCTCACTTACACTTGCTAAAAGCTACATATATCTGTTTGCAGGGACCTGTCCTTTGCAGTGGCTTCCCAACACTAGTCCCTCAATATGGATGACAACTCCCTTGGCAATTAATGACTCAGATATTATCAGGCCTGAAGTCAAAGCCAGGTCCACTGGATAAACATCTCTGTTGAAGACATTGTGGAGAAAGACGGTCATATGACTTAAATGATCATTTTGAAATCATTTCATGACTTTGAGAAATGAGAAAACATCGGACTGCAGTTTTACCATCAACTGGACAGAAATCCAGCATCCTGGATGAGTACGCGGTCGGTTACGACCTCTCAACTCCATGAAGCCTGCTTGATTTTAAAAGTCTCTGATCAACACCTGCCTCCCGATCTAAGCACAGAAAGCCCATTGTGCTGCAGCATCATTCATTTCCAGAATTTTCCTATTGCTATCTCCGAACTCGCCACAAAGGAAACACCCTCTGGACTTTTGACTTTTCAGATTCTGGAAATCACATGATTCACCTCAATCATATTCAATTCTGTCGTTTATATATTGTAAAATTTATTTTTTTCTATCTGTGCCAATGTGTGTGCGTGTGTAGCAGAGTGGGAAGTTGCAGACACTCCTTCCCCCAGAGTTTTCAAATGTGAAATAAAACTAACCTTCTGAATTAATCATAACGCGGGTTTGCTGCGGGTGATTGGGTCACACAAGCTGAGGGATCGGGAAAATACTTTAAAATAATTCAAAACCCCTTCTGCGTATGGACGGGTGGTAGAGGGAATTAGGTACAGTTTGCCTACCTCTCTCCTGTCTGTAGTATTAAAAAGTAATGAGTTAATTCAGGACAATCAGCACAAAAATATAATGGGCAGCCTGTACTTAATTTAATTTCTCAGGAATGTCGCAATATTGCAAAGGGAATGGAAATTATGTTGTAGATTGTCATAAAGCGTCGAACAAAATGCTACATGTAGACTAAGGCATGTATGGTTAAACGGAATATACAGATGGGTGGGAAGGGAAAATGGAGTAAATGTATGTTTTTATGTTTATTTATTAGTGTCACAAGTCAGCTTACATTAACACTGCAATGAAGTTAAGGTGAAAATCCCCAAGTCGTCACACTCCGGCACCTGTTCAGGTACACCAAAGGAGAATTTAGCATGGCCGATGAACCAAACCAGCACATCTTTCGAAATGTGGAAGGAAACCGGAGCACCCGGACAAAATCCAAGCAGACACCCCGGGCCGTTTGTTTGTGTGTGTGTGTGTGTGTGAGAACGTGCAGACTCCGCAGGGAATCAAATCCAGGTCCCTGGTGCTGTGAGGCGGCAGTGCTAACCACTGTGCCGACCTTGCAGATGTGATTAGTGGTACGTACCAAGGAACTATGTTATCATTGCTTTTGTTTCTTTTTTTTAGAAATAATCAGACACAGAGAAAAGAAGAATTAAATTGAAGCGTACTGATCTTACCAAAGTACCAGACATCCAGTTAGGGGACATTGCAAACTATAAAGATAAAGTATGCAGTTTGCAGGGCATGGAGAGGGTTGGGGACTGGGTAAACTCTCTTAACAGCATAAAACTGATAACATCTCCATCTCTCTTTTGTTCCACAGAAGTTACATTCAACTTGAAACATTAACTCAGTTTTTCTCTTTCCACAGATGCTGCCAGATCTGCTATGTTTTTTCCAGCACTGACTGTTTCTCTTTCAGATTTCCAGTATCCACAATATTTTGGTTTGATTCCGTGTCAGCAGGGTATTTAACAACGTAGCATAATTGTGGTAATGAATCCTGCCCTCATAATGCATGTGCACCAGTGTACCTTAAGTAGAAGGTGCCACACAGCCACTAACCCAGCTAGTTCTCTCTTCCTTAACCCAGGCTGTCAAACCCAACTGTTCCACAGTTGGTAGAATTTAGCAGGAACCTGGCCTGTGGAGCAAAGTGATTGCCATTAGCAGCAAAGCTACTGGGGACCAGCTTTTTTAATGTACTTTATCATTTCAAAGAGCTTAAGTTCAAAACTGGAACAAGCCATCATGATCGAGGGAAAGAACACTCTTCAAATGGCCATATGGCAACAAACTCTCAGGCCAACATTTTCCTACTATTTTGAAAATACCCTGTTAATTTTTACTGAGAGGTTGAGCTATATTCAAAAGATCAGAGGAATATAGTAAATGTAACATTCTCAGTTTACCAGCACACTGGATGGTAACCTCGTTCTGTGCAAGGTTTTGTGACTAAAAAGAAACGCAACAATTTTCTTCTTTAAAACTGCCAAAGTTACATTAAGCTTGACACCAGATTTGGAGGAAATTTTTCTGTTTCCCCAACTGGTAAGCTTCCTCAGTTCAGATGTTACCAGATCAGCTTTTGGGGGGAGTTCAAAGTCATGGCCCCTAGTGTTTCGAATTGAGTGATTCCAAGGCACACAGAAACACAAGGGGGTAGAAGTTCCTTATTGCTGGTGACACAAAACTGATGCTATCGCGTTGGCTGCCCCTCCACATCATGACTTCAAAGGAATTGAAAACTGGGCTGGGGTATACAGTAGGTGGCAGATATGCTGCTCATCATTTTACAACAAATTTCTATCCAACATGACCGCCACGGCTCAGTTTTTAAAAAATTATTTCATGAGATGTGAGGCCAGCATTTGTTGCCCATTACTAAATGCCCTTGAGAGATGGTGGTGAGCCACCTTCTTGAACCACTACAGCCTATGTGGTGTAAGTACACCCATAGCGCTGTTGGGAAGGAAGCTCCAGGATTCTGGCCCAACAACAGTGAAGGAACAGCAATATAGTTCCAAATCAAGATGATGTGTGGCTTGGAGGGAAACTTGAGGGTGGTGTTCCCATGCATCTGCTCCCCTTGTCCTTCTTGTTAGTAGAGATTGCTCAATTGGGAGGCGCTGTTGAAGGAGCCTTGGTGAGTTACTGAAGTGCACCTTGTAGATCATACACATTACTGCCACTGTACATCAGTGATGGAGCGAGTGGATGTTGAAGGTGGTGGGCTGCTTTGTCCTGGATGGTTTCCAAGGATATGAGGGTTGTTGGAGTTGCACTCATCCAGGCAAGTAGAGTGTTTTCCATCAAACTCCTGACTTGTGCTTTTTTACAACAATTGACAATGGTTCATGGTCATCATTAGACTTTTAATTTCAGATTTTTATTTAATTCAAATTTTGCCATCTGCCATAGTGGGATTTGAACCCAAGTCGCCAGAGCATTATGCTGGGTCTCTGGATTACCAGTCCAGTGACAATACCACTATGCCACAGCCCCTCCAAGTCCGTAAACTCCACAAATTTCCCATCCTCAATGTTGGGGGACCCATCATAACAGTGCAAAAGATAAAGCTGAAGCATTTGCAACTATCTTCAGCCAGAAGTGCTGAGTAGATGCTCCATTTCAGCCTCCTCTTGAGGCCCCAGTATCAGTCGCCAGTCTTCAGCCAATTCAATTCATTCCACGTAATATCAAGAAACAGTTGAAGGCACTGGATGCTGCAAAGGCTATCGGCCCTAACAATATCCTGACAATAGTCCTGAAGAGTTGTGCTCCAGAACCGGCCACGCCTCTAGCCAAGCTGTTCCAGTACAGCTACAACAGTGGCATTTACCCAATGTGGAAAATTGCCCAGGTATGTCCTGTACACAAAAAGCAGGACAAATCCAACCCAGTCACTTTCCATTCCATCAGTCTACTCTTGATCATCAAAGTGATGGAAGGAGTCATTGACAGTGCTGTCAAGCAGCACTTATTCAGAAATGTCCTGCTCACTGACACTCAGTTTGAGTTCCACCAGGGTCACTCAGCTCCTGACCTGTTTACAGCTTTGGTTCAAACATGGACAAAAGACATGAGGTGAGAGTACCTGCCCTTGACATCAAGCATTTGAAAGTCTGTGACATCAAGGAGCCCTAGAAAAACTGGAATCAGTGGGAATCGGGGGAACTCTCCACAGGTTGTTCTCATACCTAGCACAAAGGAAGATAGTTGAGGTTGTTGGAGATCAATCACCTCAGTCTCAGGACATCATTGCAGGAATTTCTCACGTTAAGTTTCCTAAGCCAAACCATCTTCAGCTGCTTCAATAACCTTCTCTCCATCACAAGGTCAGAACTGGGGATGTCCGCTGATGATTGCACAATGTTCAGCACCATTTGCGACTTCTCAGCTCCTGAATCAGTCTGCATCCATATGCAGGTTCCCCCGATCCCCACTGATTCGTTTTTCTAGGGCTCTTTGATGTCACAGTCTTTCAAGTGCTACCTTGATGTCAAGGGCAGGTATTCTCACCTCACAAGTTCAGCTCATTTGCCTGATCAGGTGGATGCCAAAGATCCCATGGCACTATTTCAAAAAAGAGCACGGGAGTTGTCCTTGTTGTCCTGTCCAATGCTTATCCCTGAATCAACATCACGAAAACAGAGTAACTGGCGACGATCACATTTGTGGGATCTTGCTGTGCACAGAATTATCTGCTGCATTTCCTTCATTACAACAGTGACCCCACTTCAAAAAACACTTAATTGCCAGTAAAGCGCTTTGAGAAAACCAGCAGCCTCGATATCTATTTGATACATGCATGTCTTTCTTTTTTCTTAAATCTTGAGGCACTTTACAGGTGTGGAAGGCCATTCAGCCCATCTTAACACATGCTTCCAATACAGCTTTCCAAGGTGGAGCTGCCCAGCAAGGTGGGTGACCCACAGGGATAATGCGATTCTTGTAAATGTGACCTTTTGAGTGTGTGTGTGGTGGTGGTGGTGGTGGGGGGAGGGGGGACAATACTTTGTACAAGAAGCACCCACCCAGATCCAGACTTTAACACGCACTAACCATGTCAAAACATGCAGCATTTTACAAAGCCAGTTAGAGAGTTGAAGCTGAAACGCTGCGCCCCCCGAGCCCTCCCCCCAATTCCCTATTGTGGGGAGCAGGGCAGAGCAGAGCGGGCCGGCCCGGGCCGCCAAGAGAGCTCCCTGCCCGCGGCGGGCCAGGAGCGCCGAGCCGAGACCCAGGCGCTCTCGCTTATCCCCCTTCTCCTTCCCGGTGAGGGCTAGCGGCCTGTGCCAGGCGGCCTCCCCGCTCAGTGTGCGTGTTGTACCCACCTGGAAAGGGCTGCAGATGCCGCTCAGGGTCCGGAGCCCGACAGCCGGGACCTCGCTGCTCCGTCACTGCGGGAGCGACACGGCAACGTCATCACCCGGCGACAGCAGAGTCAGTCAGTCTCCAGTCCCTGAGGTGACAACTTGAGCTCAGATCCACAGGAGTGACTCCAACAAGGAGCAGGGACTCTAACAAGGAGCTCTATACTATCCAACAAGGAGCTCTATACTATCCAACAAGGAGCTCTATACTATCCATCAAGGAGCTCTATACTATCCAACAAGGAGCTCTATACTATCCAACAAAGAATTCTATACTATCCAACAAAGAATTCTATACTATCCAATAAGGAGCTCTATACTATCCAACAAGGAGCTCTATACTATCCGACAAGGAGCTCTATACTGTCCAACAAGGAATTCGATACTATCCAATAAGGAGCTCTATACAATCCAACAAGGAGCTCTAAACTATCCGACAAGGAGCTCTATACTATCCGACAAGGAGCTCTATACCATCTGACAAGGAGCTCTATACTATCCGACAAGGAGCTCTATACTATCCGACAAGGAGCTCTATACTATCCAACAAGAAATTCTATACTATCCAACAAGGAGCTCTATACTATCCAACAAGGAGCTCTATACTATCCAACAAGAAATTCTATACTATCCAACAAGGAGCTCTATACTATCCAACAAGGAGCTCTATACTATCCAACAAGGAGCTCTATACTATCCAACAAGGAATTCTATACTATCCAACAAGGAGCTCTATACTATCCAACAAGGAGCTCTATACTATCAACAAGGAGCTCTATACTATCCAACAAGGAGCTCTATACTATCCAACAAGGAGCTCTATACTATCCAACAAGGAGCTCTATACTATCCAACAAGGAGCTCTATACTATCCAACTAGGAGCTCTATACTATCCAACAAGGAATTATATACTATCCAAAAAGGAGCTTTATACTATCAAACATTGTTTCAGCAAATTAATCCCCTTTAAAACAAAAACTGAAGTATGTAGCGTTCTTTCCAAAAGGTATTGATTTTCAATGAGTAAATTAACCTTCTCATGTGATTTTTTTTTTTGCAAACACAGTTGTGATAATACATTTCTTGCAGACAGTCCCTCAGCTGAAGTAATGCTAACATTACTTGTGTGAATACCAACTTGCTCCTTCATATAGTGAAAGCTACAAAGCACAATATTTTCAATCTAAAAGAACCGCTCACATGAGTGGAATGAAGGATAGACAAGTTCTCAATATATTCTATTTAAATCATACATGCAGTCTTAGAAATTCATCTTTATCCTTCCTAATATGTACACCGGGTGGTTTTAATCTTATATTATGTCGATGTTTGTATTGGACTACCTGAGTAACTACAATCACCTCATCTCAATAAAATTAATTGTGAAGCATCTTGAAATATTTCTTAAATATGATAATGTGTTACCTAAGTATAAGTATTGTTAAATTCAATGCTATCTTTTTTCAATGCAATGTTAGGAATAAACAATGTGAGAAGTACAATCTCTCCATTTCAGTACAGTCTGATCTAATGAGTAACAAGGAGATTGAAAGAGTCAATGGAGAGGTTTCAAAGAACCATTTTAAAAAGAAGTTCGGACTTCACATTTTGTCACCAGCTAATGAATTGATAATCGGTATGAACAGAGAATTCCTGAAAACTTCAAGGCAGGATGGGGAAATGATAATGATCTTAATGAAGCTCGATTGCTTAAGTTCAAGTTTATTTATTAGTATCACAAGAAGGCTTACATTAACACTGCAATGAAGTTACTGTGAAAATCCCCTAGTCGTCACCCTCAGGCGCCTGTTCGGGTACACTGAGGAAGAATTTAGCCTAGCTAATGCTAATTAGCACATCTTTCGGACTGTGGGCGGAGACCGGAGCACCCGGAGGAAACCCACACAGACGGGAAGAATGTGCAGACTCCACACAGACAGTGACCCAAGCCGTGAATCGAACCTGGGTCCTTGGCGCTGTGAGGCAGCAGTGCTAACCACTGTACCATCATGCAGCCCCAAGGCTGGGGAATAGGATTGTGTGTGAGATAATTATTCTTTCAGTATCTCATTATGTAATTTACGTCTATCGGGGGATCGTGCTGAGTCAGAAACTACTAAGAAATCTTGTTGATGATGTGGCACCTTCAATGATTAGCATCTTTATCTAAAGCTTTGGAGGTCTATGGAGAAATAAACTGCATTTCTGTTTGTCAGAAATAAAGAGGAAGGATCATAGCATTTGGAATTGAAAACCCTTGCACTTTGCGGATCCCATCCTATTGCAGCAGCACAGAGTACGTTGCATGACACAGCTTATGCTGCACTACACAGTACAGTGGGCACCTCCCACTAAATCCTACAGTTAGACCATTGTTCAAGATTATGAATGGTACACAAAAAAATGAAAAGCTCAGGAAAACTTCAAGTTGGCCTTGTAGGGGAAGGGAGGGGATTGGAAGGGATTTTCACAGTAACTTCATTGCAGTGTGAATGTAAGCCTACTTGTGACTGATAAATAAACTTTAAACTTTGTATCACTCTCATGAAGAAGGAGGAAGCTTTAAGAGTATATTCTTGGGTTTAGATGAATATTTGGAAATTTATTCAAGGAATAGATTTTTTTTGAACGTGAACTAAAACAACCTGTTCAACATCATCCTGAATGATGTGCTGGATTCAGAAGTACGGGGCATTTCTGAAAGGGTTGTAATGCTCCTTTTCACATGACCATGTGCTGTTGTTGGATTTTCCAGAGAATCAGGTGTACTTTAAGTCTAACATTGAACAATAGACTAACCAGTGCAAATGTTAGTTCACGCCTCAGGTGGGATCTTAAAATTTTTGATTAAAAGGTATAACAGATGTCCATTCCAATTATTGATTCATTTTGGAAGCTGAGAAGTTCAGATGGGTACCTATTTTAGCCGAGAGACAGTTCTTTAAATCCAAGTTGAGGCGCGAAGGGCATATTGACCATTTTCATAGTTTGTCAAGCACAACTATGTTCCAAAGTAGGTTACCATCTGGCTGTGTAAGTTATGTGTCCACCAGTTCTTGATGGTACAGAGCATCAATTCTAGTGCTTCCCTCAGCCCATAGACTGAGAGGAATATTTGTAGCAAAGAAGGGAAATAATTGTTAGGTTGCTCAGTAGGCTGGAGGAGGAATAAGCCTCTCACAAGGGAACTTGAATTTGTAACAAAGTTTGGTGCATTAGTATTGGGTATGTAGAACTGGATGTCACATTACATGATGTGGAGACGCCGGCGTTGGACTGGGGTAAACACAGTAAGAAGTTTAACAACACCAGGTTAAAGTCCAACAGGTTTATTTGGCTACCAAATAAACCTGTTGGACTTTAACCTGGTGTTGTTAAACTTCTTACTGTGTCACATTACAAACAGAGGTTCCTACCACCGTGTTGAATACCGGGGGGGGGGGGGGGGCGGGGGGCGGGGAGGGAGAGAGAGAGATTTCTGCTCCTGCTTTTAGGGAGTGAGAACAATGGAGGAGATAGAGAATCGAGGGGGAATCCCAAAATGGCTTTTACACTGCGGGATTTTCCCGTTCGATTTTGTGTGTGTGTCCCGCCAGTGACGTAATAGAAATCCTGACTTTAAAAGTTGGGATCTCAATTTGCATCTATTTAACGATGCATATCAGGACTTTATGTCCGATACTTCCCCCAATTGTCCATTCACGTCAGGGTGAGTGCAGGCCAATGTGAATCATGACAGGTCCCCCACGGCCAGCAGCTGCTGGACAGAACCTACTGCAGTACCAGCCCCCAGATGGGAGAGAGTCACACCCGGGCAGTACCCTGGCACTGCTAGCGGGCAGCACCGGGGGGGCTCCATGGAGGTGGTGCTGGCGAGATTCGTTGGTACAGAGCACTGGGGAGGGTCTTTGATGTGGGGAGAAGAGTTCTGTGATGGGAGTGGGAGGGGTTCCATGGTGGGTGCAATTTCCCTATTTCACTACATCAGGGTGTCCTTTTCAAAGGACGCCCCGATCTTTTCAAAGCTGAAATTGATGGTGAGGTGGCCTCACTTGAGCTTTGACAAAGGGTCATCAGCTCTTTTCTCTCCTTACAGATGCCGCCAGACCTGCTGAGATTTCCCACCATTTTCTCTTTTGGTTTCAGATTCCAGCATCCGCAGTAATTTGCTTTTATCACTCAAAGCCCGACCTGCCAGCGTGATGTCGTGGGACCTGCCCCTTGGATTTTTTTTTTGTCAAAGAGTTTAAAAATATGGTGGGAAAAGTTGACAAAAAGAATTGACAAAAAATTGGTAAATTCCATCCTGGGCATGAGAACAGGCAGCAATATATCCTGGATTCTGTTGTCTTAATGGAGTTGGGCAAATCAAGCAGTTGCTGTAACTCTGGGTTTCCACCAGTTGATGCTATCTCTCAACAAAGGGCAACAGTACTGTAGTGACAGATATAGTGGTAGTGAGCCATATACCTCAGGAGGAACTCCTGGCATTTGCTAGCTGCTTAATGAGATCTCAAGCCCATAAGTGACAATTATTTAATGCCCAGTGAGTGAATATCCTACATTTTTGGGAGTGGGGTAAAGTTCTTTGTGATCAGGTTTAGCCTAAAATAACAGATAGGGATGGAAATCTATCTCTCTGTTGCTAAATGGAGATCTGATACTTCACGAGTCGGGTCTGCATCAGCCAGCGTGCCTACCTAATAGAATCTGGGCTTATCAGCTGTTGGGGGAAATGGGCTATGTATTGGTTAGAGGATGCAACTGAAAATTTTCCCACTCAGCTCTGGATAACCCAAGCAATGTCTTGTGGAGTAATTCCAACTGGGGAAAAAATTGTGAAGCTTTCCACTAATTTATTGTAATTTCACAGTTTTAGCTGGTTGAACTTCATTGTTGCTGAAAAAAAAGAGACATGTCAAAGCTTTTTGTATCTGGACACTTCACAAAAATATAAGGGGTAAACAACAATTTCCACAACATGAGAAGAGTGTGCTGATTGTTTGGAAAGTGCTCTCTGATTGGTAGAGGTGTTGCCATGGAGAATACACCAGTTCATAGAATCCCTACAGTGCAGAAGAGGCCATTCGGCCCATCGAGTCTGCATTGGCTCTCTTTCAGAGCATCTTTACCCAAGCCCTCTCCCCGTCCTGATCCCATAACTCCACACGTTTCCCATGGCTAATCTATCTACCCTACACACTTGGGACACTAAGGTGCAACATAGCATGGCCAGTCCACATAACCTGCACGTTTTTGGACTGTGGGAAGAAACCGGAGAACCCGGAAGAAACCCGCGCAGACACGGGGAGAACGTGCAAACTCCACACAGACAGTGACCCGAGGCTGGAATTGAACCCGGGTCCCTGGCGCTGTGAGGCAGCAGTGCTAACCACCGTGCTGGGGACTGACAACTTCCCATCATTGTTTAAATTTGACCAGGCAGCTTGACCCTGATTGGTCAAGGCATTGCCTTGGGGAATGAATTAACAAATGATTAACTTTCAGTAATACATCCACATGTGCAGTGTGATTTTGAGCCGTGTTAGCGGTCAGTGAAAATGCTGACTCCAGGCGGCAAGTTTGACAAGAATCAGAAAACGGTGAGATTGTGATTTCTGATTTTGAAGCCCCCTTGTTGGCAGCGTAATGAGAAATCGGCTGCGGGAGGCGGAGATCTTATTTTAAGTCAGTATCATACCATTAGCGAGCGCTTCCTCTGGGACTGGGACTCCGCCCCTCCCTGAATATTCATCAGCCGCCAGCGTGATGTCATGCCAGCACAATTTGCAACAGCCGTATAAAAACGAGAACCTGTCGACCTCGCCTCTAAAGGGGATATTGGAGGTTAGCACTCAGGTCACCATTACCTTCAGGGTGCCAGTCACAGAGGGGTCAGCACTAAGGACATGGGGGATCCAGATAGGTTCAACTCGGGACCAGCAGGGGGAGTTTCAGTATCGACATCTTGGGGGAAGGGCTCACTTGTAGACCTTAATGGCCCTTTATGTCTAGGCACCTCTAAGTTTAAAGGGGTCTGGCAGCACCTCCCGTGTTCTCCTCGCTGGGCTTGTGGCGATATAGCCGTTGAGCAATTACCCTTCCAGAGTGGCAGCTGGAAAGTGGATGGGAGGAGGTGAATCCAGAGGGTCAGCACTGGGAGCGACCGCGAGGTTCTTGGGTGGGGTCCAGTGAGAGGCCAGGCTTCATAGGCAGTGTTGGGGATTCTGACAAGGGATGATTCCCTGCCTCATGAGGCCTGGGGGTAGGACAACTGCTGTGAAAATGAACACCAGCATCCCCCACGATGATGGCATTTCTGTAACTGCCTCAGTACTCAATGCCGACAACTGCCAGTTTCCAGATGCAATTTTACAACTCATCCGCTTCATCCTGGACCACAATATCTTCACCTTCAACA
Source organism: Mustelus asterias (assembly GCF_964213995.1). Taxonomy (NCBI): domain Eukaryota; kingdom Metazoa; phylum Chordata; class Chondrichthyes; order Carcharhiniformes; family Triakidae; genus Mustelus; species Mustelus asterias. The sequence continues at coordinate 7,852,269 of NC_135817.1, read as the reverse complement.
ATCAGTTCTTCATCCAGACACACGGAACAGCCATAGGGACCAAATTCGCACCTCAATATGCCAACATCTTCATGCACAGGTTCGAACAAGACTTCTTCGCCGCACAGGACCTTCAACCGATGCTATACACTAGATACATCGATGACATTTTCTTCCTTTGGACTCATGGCGAACAATCACTGAAACAACTATATGATGACATCAACAAGTTCCATCCCACCATCAGACTCACCATGGACTACTCTCCGGAATCGGTTGCATTCTTGGACACACGCATCTCCATTAAGGATGGTCACCTCAGCACCTCACTGTACCGCAAGCCCACGGATAACCTCACGATGCTCCACTTCTCCAGCTTCCACCCTAAACACGTTAAAGAAGCCATTCCCTACGGACAAGCCCTCCGTATACACAAGATCTGCTCGGGTGAGGAGGATCGCAACAGACACCTCCAGACGCTGAAAGATGCCCTCATAACCCTCATAAGAACAGGATATGGCGCTCGACTCATCGATCAACAGTTCCGACGCGCCACAGCGAAAAACCGCATCGACCTCCTCAGAAGACAAACACGGGACACTGTGGACAGAGTACCCTTCGTCGTCCAATACTTCCCCGGAGTGGAGAAGCTACGACATCTCCTCCAGAGCCTTCAACATGTCATTGATGAAGACGAACATCTCGCCAAGGCCATCCCCACACCCCCACTTCTTGCCTTCAAACAACCGCACAACCTCAAACAGACCATTGTCCGCAGCAAACTACCCAGCCTTCAGGAGAACAGTGACCATGACACCACACAACCCTGCCACAGCAACAGCTGCAAGACGTGCCGGATCATCGACACGGATGCCATCATCTCACGTGAGAACACCATCCACCAGGTACACGGTACATACTCTTGCAACTCGGCCAACGTTGTCTACCTGATACGCTACAGGAAAGGATGTCCCGAGGCATGGTACATTGGGGAAACCATGCAGACGCTACGACAACGGATGAATGAACACCGCTCGACAATCACCAGGCAAGACTGTTCTCTTCCTGTTGGGGAGCACTTCAGTGGTCACGGGCATTCGGCCTCTGATATTCGGGTAAGCGTTCTCCAAGGCGGCCTTTACAACGCATGACAGCGCAGAGTCGCTGAGCAGAAACTGATAGCCAGGTTCCGCACACATGAGGACGGCCTCAACCGGGATCTTGGGTTCATGTCACACTATCTGTAACTCCCACAACTTGCCTGGACTTGCAAAGTCTCACTGGCTATCCTGTCTGGAGACAATACACATCTCTTTAACCTGTGCTAATGCTCCCTCCACTCACATTGTCTGTACCTTTAAAACTTGATTCGCTGTAAAGACTCGCATTCCAATCATTATTCATTATTCTGTAAATTGAGTTTGTGTCTGTTTGTTGTGTATGAGCAGATCTCCCACTCACCTGACGAAGGAGCAGCGCTCTGAAAGCTAGTGGCATTTGCTACCAAATAAACCTGTTGGACTTTAACCTGGTGTTGTTAGACTCCTTACTGTGAAAATGAACCCCATACTTGAGCAGCATTGTGAGGCCAGCGGGGATGAGCTGTCTGGAAGTTCAAGGCCACTGGTTATAGAGATATGACTGTCGGGATGGCTGGCTGTTCCGGATGGATAGCTCATTACACCCACGGCCTTTGTAAGCTGGGGGAATGTGGGCGCCCTATAAGGATGATGTTGACCTGTTAATTGCAGTCTTTGCACAAATCAGGTGTGGCTCACCTGCCACATGAGGAAGGCAGTTGCTTGATCAGCTCCCTGACTTGTCCTTGATGAGTCTATTGTACCACTTAAATCAGCACTGCAATACGTGAGTGTGCCACTGATCGCCCAATTTTTAACCCTTTGCAAATATTGCCCCTCAAGCACTGAACTCCAATGCTCATTGTCAAACACCATAAGAGAAATTACACAAATGTGGACCCCAATGCAAGGCGTTATGGTGAAGTCTCTCATCACTCACCCTGTCCAAGGCGAATACAGGGGTCGTCTTTTAGGTCCCCCATGAGGTTAGAAAACTGGCCCATTTAATGCACTCAACTGTTCTAAAACCTTATGCTTCGGGGAGGGCAAGGGACGACTGAGATTCTCAAGGGTTAGAGCACTTCATTCAGGTGGAGTTGAGAGGGACTAAGTGGTGAAGTGGAGGGAAAGAGGCTTAGTGGAAATCATCATCGCTCCCTTTAATGTTCTCTTCCTTTCAGTTTATGATTCTGGAGAATCTGTCCAGTTGCAATCAGCTAGCAGTTGTGACATTGATGTGCTGCTGCAAACAGTCAGGAACAGCATCCTGCAGAGAAGGGCAAGGCTGGGCCCGTTGCTCCTCATAGGAAACATTACTGGCAAAGCGTATTCCAATGTCAAACTTCCTCCCTCCAGATGTCAGAGGAGAAGACTGCATCTGTCCTGGGGGATGGTGGATCACCTGTGACATGACAGAACCATGTTGGGGATCCGTGAGAGACAGAGATCACATTGGAGGTATGAAGGATGTGTGAAGGGGTGCAGCAGGTGACATGAGGTCTGTCTGCATGATGAGAGTCATTCACCTACTTGTGGCACTGTTGCCCCATCCTCTCCTGCAGTGAGCTGGCACTATCATGGCCACTGCCTTCCAGGCAGAGGTGATGACCTTGGCTGATGAACGTCTGCGAGATCACTGGTAGAGGAAGTTACACCTCTGCTCCACACCATCCAGGAGTTTGGTAAAGGGTCCCTCCAAAAGTCTTGATGCCTGGCAGCCAACCCCTGCCTCGACTTGGAAAAAGTTCTGAGGAGATGTTTCAAAGAAGCGCCCCACTGATTGAAGAGATTAAGGTTTCCCGGGGTGAGCAAATCAGAGGCAAGCCGTCACAGTGCAGCGCAATTCACGTGGGAAAAAAATGTTGTTAAAAAGGCTCAATATTTGGTGACATTTCCCACCTGCAGGATTCTCACAGGTTTCCTCACCGGAGCTGACATTGAAAAATCATGGGAAAATTCCACCCATAGATGGAAATACATGATCCTTCACTTTTCCTAACTTCCTCCTAACTTCTGTGGATCCATAAATGGCAAGAGAGTGAGTCCTTTATATCAAACCATTTATCTGTGTGGATTTTGCAGTTATTTGGAGATATTGAAGTGTGGATTGACTGAGATAGAAAGAACAAAAATATTAAATGACCCTATGCTTCTATCTATCTTGAAAACATATGCACAAAAGAAGAGCCAAACAAAAATTGACTCCGGCATTAGGATCCTTTACAGAATCAAGACTTTCCCATTTTCTCCTGTGGGATGTGCATCTGCCTACAAGGGCCCTTCATATAATGTTTAGAGCACAGAAGGAGGCCATTTGACTTGTCAAATCCACTCCGGCTCTCAGTCCCACTCCCCTACCTTTTCGCCATAACCCCGCAATGTTTTTGTCTTCAGGTGATTATCCAGTTCTCTTTTGAAAGCAAAAATCGAATCTGTTTGCACCAAGGTTCAGGTGCTGCATTACAGATCTTAACCATTCACTGCATCTAAAAAAAAAATCCTCAAATCGCCATTGGTTCCTTTGCAAAGTACTTTAAATCTGTGTCCTCTGGTTCTCGACCCCTTCACTAAGGGTCCAGTTTCTATCTATCCACTCTGTCCAGACCCCTCATGATTTTGAATACCTCTATCAAATCTCCTGTCAACTCTCTTTTCTCTAAGGAGAACAGCCCCACCTTCCTCAATTTATTCTCATAACTAAAATGGTGTGCCCCAGAACTATTATTGTAAATTCTTAACTGCACCCTCTCTGGAGAGGGTGCAGAGGAGCTTCACCAGGGTGTTGCCTGGGATGGAGCATTTGAGCTATGGAAAGAGGTTGGATAGGCTGAGTTGTTTTCTTTAGAGCAGAGAAAGCTGAGGGGAGACCTATTGAGATGTCTAAGATTATGAGGGGTATGGACAGGAAGGATAGGAAGGAGCAGTTCCCCTTAGCTGAAAGGTCACTAATGAGGGGCTATAATTTTAAGGTGAGGGGCAGGAAGTTTAGAGGGGATTGAGGGGCAGTTGGACTCAGGAATACACTGTCTGGGAGGGTAGTAGAGGTGGGAAACTTCACATTAAAAAAAATATGTGAATGAGTACTTGGAATGTCATAACATTCAAGGCAATGGGCCAAATTCTGCAAAGTGGGATTCGTGTAGATTTGTTTCAGTGTTGTTGGTGCAGACTCGATGGGCTGAAGGGCCTGTTCTGTATTGTATGACTCTAAAGCCTTCACATTCATCCTGAAGTGTGGTGCCCAAAAATGGATAGGGTGCTCCAGTTGAGGTTGAACGAGTGTTTTATAAAGGTTCATCATACTGTCTTGATTTGTAAAACCCAGGATCCTATATGCTTTTTAACCACTTTCAGAGGCTGCTGGGCCACATTCAGTGATTTGTGCACCCGTATCCCCAGGTCTTTCTGTTCCTGTACCACCTTTAGAATTATAGCCTTTTGTTTATATTGCCTTTCTTTGTTCTTCATAACAAAGAATATCATTTCACATCATTTGCATTAAATTTAATCTGGTCGCGTCGGTCAGATGGGATTCACCCACCTGAAGTATGCTAATGAGCTCATTTCAGGGAACCAGTAAACCAGCCCCGCTATTAGAGATCGGGGTGTCCTTAAAAAAGGGCCCCCTCCCCCCCATTGGTGGCACGGTGGCACAGTGATTTGATTTGATTTATTATATGTATTAGCATACAGTGAAAAGTATTGTTTTTTGCGCGCTATACAGACAAAGCATACCGTTCATAGAGAAAGAAACGAGAGAGTGCAGAATGTAGTGTTACAGTCATAGCTAGGGTGTAGGGAAAGATCAACTTAATGCAAGGCAAGTCCATTCAAAAGTCTGACAGCAGCAAGGAAGAAGCTGTTCTTGAGTCGGTTGGTACGCGATCTCAGACTTTTGTATCTTTTACCCGACAGAAGAAGGTGGAAGAGAGAGTGCCCAGGGTGCGTGGGGTCCTTAATTATGCTGGCTGCTTTGCCGAGGCAGTGGGAAGTGTAGACAGAGTCAATGGATGGGAGGCTGGTTTGCGTGATGGATTGGGCTACATTCACGACCTTTTGTAGTTCCTCGCGATCTTGGGCAGAGCCAAGTGGTTCGCACTGCTGTCTCACGGCATCAGGGACCCAGGTTCAATTCCCGGCTTGGGTCACTGTCTGTGCGGAGTTCCTACATTCTCCCCGCGTCTGCATGGGTTTCCTCCGGGTGCTCCGGCTTCCTCCCACTGTCCGAAATACGTGCTGGTTAAATGAATTGGCCGTGTTAAATTCTCCCTCAGTGTACCCGAACAGGTACCGGAGTGTGGCAATTAGGGGGTTTTCACAGTAACTTCATTACAGTGTTAATGTAAGCCTACTTGTGACACTAATAAATAAACTTTTAAATAAATGAAATGGTGCCTCCCCACCGACCAAGAGAGCAGCACCAACCCCTCACCAAAGAGGGGCATCCTCTCCCCTCACCCACAAAGACTGGGTACCCCCCCCCCCCCCACCACCCCCCACATCATACAGGTATGAGGGTGCCCTAATCCAACCTCCATGGGTTTGATGTTATTAGTTTCTCCCATACGTGAACTGGTGTCCCTTGTGGTCAGGAGTTTACTTTTGTTGCTTATTATCTGGATATAAACTGGCCTAAAGGGGATATATGTGTGGGCCCTCGCTCTTGTTGCGCGAATTGAATATCTTGATCCATGTACACTTTAAAGAGCATATTTCCAACCTTCAGAAAGATGTACTGCCAAATGCTTCAATTAACAAAGGTCAGAAATGAATCATTAAACTGCTTTATTTTACAGTTAGTAAATGGGCATATTAAATAACATTTAGAGTAAACCTCAACCTATTTCAACTTAATTTTAGTTCCTCCTTGATAATGAAGGAATTAATAGAAAATGCGCACGTTGTTCCAACTAGCTGTCTCAGGTCCTTAACTTTCGCACTGCATTGTATATGTTGCTTGATGCAAAAACAACTTTGAATTATCAGATGTAGACTGAGCTATGCTGCCAAAATGGTAAGAAGGTATTATGCGTAAGAACATCAGAGAGTAGTTGTAACTAAACATTTCTACTGGTACTCTCTTGAGCAGAGATGAGTGTGTTCAAATGCGTTGGGTGATATGGCGTAGAATTTCGCTTACAGCAGCCATAGCTTCTTCACAAGTTGGTTTTATTAAGTGAGCTGGAAGTAAAAAGCCAAATGTCCCAGTATCACGAAGTTCAAAGGTAAATGAGTATTTGATGCCCAAGTCATAAGCCCAGTCATCTGAACATCCACTAGATAAATCTGTAACAATGATGAGAAAGAGACTTTAGGAATCCACATTGATTTGCTAGCCATCATTTCTTAAGAACTGCCCCCAAAGGAGAGGATCGTCTAACGAGTCAATAACTTCATCCAGTGAGTAACTGAGCCATACAGATTCTAGATTCAATTTTCTGGTCTGGGTTGATTTGAGCAAACTCAGCTACTCCACCTGTGGTGATTGAGAGATGGCAAGGTTGGCTTTTCCCAGCTCCTCCTTGCTGCTCAATGACCTCTAATGGAAATGCAAATGTGTGGACATCAGGTGAATATTTAGCTTCTCTGTGACTCCGAATTCCATGATTTTTAACAGGCACGGCATGTCTCTAATAAACATAATTGAAATTTTTGAGGAACTAACTAAATTAACATATAGGCAAATGACCACGGATTTTTTTCAATTCTTTCATGGAATGTAGATGTTGCTGGCAAGGCCAGCATTTGTTGCTGATCCCTCATTCCCCTCAACCTGAATGGCACTTTTTTAAAGAGTCAACTACATTGCTGTGAATCTGGAGTCACATATAGGCCAGACCAGGTAAGGACAGGAGATTTCCTACCCTAGAGGACATTAGTGAATCAGATGGTTTTTACAACAATCAACTAGTTCCATACTTATCACTTTTAATTCCAGATTTTTATTGAATTCAAATTTCAATATCTGTCATGGTGAGATTCGAATCTGGGTCCCCAGAGCAGACCCCAGGTTTCTAGATTACTAGTCCAGTGACAATACCATTATGCCACCGTCTCCCCGATATGGTTTATATGGGTTTCCAGAGGCATTCAATAAAGTTACACATTAACAACTAAAATTAAGTCTCATGGAGTTAAATGCAAAATATTGAGCAAGTTAGGAGATTGGTTAGGCGATAGAAGACATATAGAGTAGGGATAATTACATGTACTCATATTGGAAGTAAGTAACTAGTGATGACCCACAAGGATCTGTGCTGGGGCCTCAGTTACTCACTACATTTATTAATGACTTGAATACATGGCTCTTTATTATGTTATATCAGTTTGTCAATGACACTAAGATTGATAGTATAGTAAGTAGTGTAGATGAAAGCTTAAAACTACAAAGAGACATGGTAGATGCCATGAATGGGCAAAATTATGGCAGACAGATTTCAAAATCATAGATACCCTACAGTGCAGAAAGAGGCCATTTGGCCCATCGAGCCTGCACCGACCACAATCCCACCCAGGCCCTACCCCCATATCCCAACATATTTACCCACTAATCCCTCTAACCTACACATCTTAGGACACTAAGGGGCAATTTTTAGCATGGCCAATCAACCTAACCCGCACATCTTTGGACTGTGGGAGGAAACCGGCGCACCCGGAGGAAACCCACGCAGACATGAGGAGAATGTGCAAACTCCATACAGACAATGACCCAAGCCGGGAATCGAACCCAGGTCCCTGGAGCTGTGAAGCAGCAGTGCTAACCAATGAGCTACCGTGCCGCATGGATAAGTATGAGGTCATTCATTTTGAACCAAACAGGATAAAACAGAGTATTTTTTAAATGATGGAAAGCTGATGAAAGCAGAGGCCCCAAGAGATTTAGGGATCCATGTACACAGATTATTACATTTAAGGATTTTGTCCAAAGAAGTCCAAAGATGTGCAAGTTAGGTGCATTGGCCATGCTAAATTGCCTTTTAGTGTACCAAGATGTGTAGGTTAGGAGAATTAGTAGGCTAAATATATGGGGTTACGGGAATAGGGAATGGGTAAGATTCACTGTCAGAGAGTTGGTGCAGACTTGATGGGCCGAATGGCCTCCTCCTGCACTGTAGGGATTCTATGATTCTATACTATATTTTCATCAAGGGGCTAATGTTAAGCTAGAGGACTAGAATATAAAGGAGAGGATGTTTTGTTATAACTATACAAAGCCCCTCGTTTACCACACCTTTGATTTGATTTATTATTGTCAGGTTTATTCGGATACAGTGAAAAGTATTGTTTCTTTTGCACTATACAAGCTTTGAACACACTTAATGACCCAACCTCTACAGCTCTCTGTGGTAAAGAATTCCACAGATTCACTTCCTCCTCATCTCCAATTTAAATGAGCGACCCCTTACTCTGAGATTATTGTCACTGACCGTACAGTTAAGTGTAACAATATCAACAGTAGCTTGCATTTAGATGGCATCTTTAGCACAGCAAAACATCTCAAAGTGCTTTGGAGGAACGTTATCAAACTAAATTTCACACCGAGGCAGACAGGATATTCTGATAAATGGCAACAGCTTGGACAAAGAGATAAGTTTTAATATAGAAATGTAGAAAATAGGAGCAGGAGAAGGCCATTTGGCCCTTCAAGCCTATTCCGCCATTCATTATGATCATGGCTGACCATCCGACTCAGTAGCCTGATTCAGCCTACCCCTCATATCCTTTGATCCCCTTCACTCCAGCGGAGCACCTTAAAGGAGGGAAGAGAGATATGGAAGCATGGCCATGAATGGTGGAATGATGGAAATGGGGGGTGCACAAAAGGCCTGAGATGGAACAGCGCAGAGATCTTTGAAGGCTTGTGGGGCTGGAGTCAATGACAGAGATGGGAAGGGGTGAGACCATGGGAAAAAATTCTAAACAAGGATGAGAATCTTAAACCTGAGGCATTCCTGGACTGGCAACCCATGTAGGTCACTGAAAGACAGTGTTGGTGGTTGAATGGGACTTGATGTGAATTAAGATCTAAGCAGCAGAGTTTTAGATGAGCTGGCTCAAGTGAGACAAATGGCGTGTTATCCATTGGCTGTGCACATTATGCAGCACTTGGAAGAAAAATATCTGGAAGTGTGGCACATGCTATCATGCCAACAGGGCAGGGCTTGGCTGGAAAAAGCCAGCAATATTGAGATTCCTGAGCTCAAGGCACCCTTTCTAAATGGCACCCTAATTTCCAATTTTAGAAAAAAGACAAACCACCCCCCTCCACCACACACACAGAGACCCCCCCCCCCCCCCCCGCAACATACACACGGCAAACCCACAGTCCCCACCCCCGCTCCACCGACAAGGGCATCACCCCTCCCCATGGACAACGGGCCCCCCTCCCCATGGACAAGGCCCCTGCCCCAAGCTCAGACAAGGTCCCCTCCCACTCCCCCATGAATAGAAAGGCCCCCTCAAAGAACAAGGGGAAGCCCCCCACCCCCACCCCACCAACACAGGGAAACCCTTCTCCCCCCATCACTATGGAGCTCCCCAGAGGGCCGCCCCCTGTTGTAAACCTCTCTGACATTACATCACATTGGTGAGAGGGGAAATCCCAATCTGGGGAGATGATACAGCAGGTGGGCCCTATAATTAAATGTTAATCCACTTAAATGAGGTTCCTGACTGGAACCTTGCTGCATCGATACAAGGGGGCGAGGGCAATCGCGCCACGAGATCTCGCTGGCAAGATTCCTGTTTTTTTGATTCACACAGGATTTCACACCCCTATCACCACACGAGCGCCAAGTCCCGGCCAATGGCTTCAGCCTTGGCAGCGTTCAACTGGAGGAAATCGCTGCTCACGCTGAAATGGATGTCGGGGTTGAGAGGTTGAAGTGGAGCTGGGTGCCATCAGTATATTTTTGAAACCTGAGGCAATGTTTATCAATGATATCACCAGAAGGGGCAGCGTATCGATGAGAAATAGGAGGAGGCCAAGGAGAGATCCTTGGGGAATTCCAGATGTAACACTGGAAGCAGAAAGAGAAGCCATTGCAGGTGGTTCTCTGACAAGACAGGATAGATGACATTAGGACTGCCTCTGTCTCTAACTACTGGTCACCACTTCTGACAGTAAGGCTGAAAAGTCTGGCAGATTGATTCTTCCATTAGAAAACTTGCCAGCCTCTGCTAGACTAACACTTGGATTTAAAGTTTTTTTAACAAGAAAGCAATTCGGCCACTTCAAGCAATAAATACTTTTCATATGTTTTCAGTGACCGGAGATTGAAATTGTGTTGACCTCTGGTATTTCTAAGGTTATTGATGGATTTAATTATCAAACGTGTTATGTTTTTCTGTAGTTTATCTTTTAAATGATCAATAACTTTGTTTGGATTTTCTGTTCCCTCTCTGACGAAGCAGTGATAGTTAATGAATGTTTTGTACCAAGAACTCATTTTAAACATTTCACTAAGGAAGTGAGAGATTTACTGTGACAAGGTTCATTCTGTTTGAGATTTATTTCGCTTTAGAAACCCTACAGTACAGAAAGAGGCCATTCGGCCCGTCGAGTCTGCACCGACCACAATCCCACCCAGGCCCTACCCCCATATCCACCCACTAATCCCTCTAACCTACGCATCTCAGGACACTAAGGGCAATTTTTAGCATGGCCAATCAACCTAACCTGCACATCTTTGGACTGTGGGAGGAAACTGGAGCACCCGGAGGAAACCCACGCAGACACGAGGAGAATGTGCAAACTCCACACAGACAGTGACCCAAGCCGGGAATCGAACCCAGGTCCCTGGAGCTGTGAAGCAGCAGTGCTAACCACTGTGCCACCGTGCTGCTTTCCTGCTATGTTTCCTTGTGCATGGTCACCATCAATTTTAACAGGGATACTAAAGACTCCAAGTTGGGTCGTAAGTGGAATAGTGTGACTAAGACACTCGAGTGTTGAAACGTGATGTGCCTCCCTTCCTTATAGAATAAGAGGACCTTTTGTTTCGAAACCATCTTCTAGAGACAATCATACCAGTCCATGCTTTATAACATGGTTGGTGTTCCGTTGTAAGGATTAATATCGCTACAATTAAAAGCTACAGGTTAGAAATCTATCTCGGGCGCTGGCTCAAAATGGTCAATAACTAATCGGCTGACCTTTCTATGCAGTGCCTGATACTCACTGAGTAGCGTATAACAGAGGGCTGATCCAATATCGCCATTGTGTGCCACCTGCCTGAGATGAACTTTGACCCCTGTGTTTAAGATCATTAGCAAAAGAACCAGAGGAAAATATTTTACACAATGAGTTATAATTGATGAGGGGAGGGGAGGCGGAGGGGAGACCTGATCGAGGTCTACACAATCATGAGAAGCATAGATAGGGTGGATAGTCAGAGGCTTTTTTCCCAGGGTGGAAGTGTTAATTACAAGAGGGCAAAGGTTCAAGGGGAGAGGGGGAAAGTTTAAGAGAGATGTGCGGGGAACGTTTCTTTCAGGCCGAGAGTGGTGAAAGCCTGGTACGTGCTGCCAGAAGAGGTGGTGGAAGCAGGCACGTTAGCAACATTTAAGAGGCATCTGGATGGGTACATGAATAGGGAGGGAATAGGTGAAGACGGTCCTAGTAAGGGCAGAAGGGTTTTTTAAGTTTAGTTAGGGCATCATGAACGGCAGAGGCTTGGAGGGCAGAAAAATCTATTCTATGCTGTACTTTTCTTTGTTCTTTGTTCTAGTTGTGTTTTGGAATGTCCTGCTTGATAGGATGGCGGTCACATTCATAAAGGAATTGGGTAAATACTTGAAGGGGGAAAAATATGACCATGCTTTGGGAAAAGAGCAAGTGAGTTGGACTAACGGATGACTCTTCCAAAGAGCTGCTAAAGGCACGATTGACCAAACAGCCACTCTCTGTGCTATATCATTCGATGTGTTATGGAAATCCATTTTATGCCTCAAAGAAGAATTTTTAACCACCTGCCAGCTGTAATATCTGCTTTGTGAACTGTTCCCCTCAATCTGCCTAACTTTAAAGATAATATAGCCATACTCACAGATAGCATATGCTGAGTTTCCGTATCTGTAGTTGGTCCCATGCACAGACCTGACAGCAGTGACTGCCTTCTTTGCTATGTAATTCTACAGAAAAGAGAGATTATGGGTGTTAGTTCACCCACACACAGTTACACAATGTGTGCATGTTTACATGCATGTAATTTCATTTGAACATTTGAGTGAATCTCTTACCAACTCGTTATGATCCTTAGACTTAGATGTTTTGTAAGAGTACGGAAACATAACCATTTGAGAGTACGAATGCATTGAGATGTAACCCTTGATGTGATTTGATCTCTGTCTGATGAAGGTAGCTACTGCTTTCACCTCTGGTTCAGACTCAGGGTGACGTCCACAGTAGACTTCGCTGCATGGCTCACTTGACGCCCCAGGACCTGTGGACAGGAGAAAAGCCAAAATGAGTACACAGACCAACAGGTAAATTTTCACCAAACACACTTAGAAATGGAGAACAGTGTATATCTCCCAATGCCATCAAAACTGAGGCTTGAATTGCTAATGCTCTATTCTTTAACTCTCAGACAGTTTAGATTACTAAACTATCTTAAATCAGTGGCAGATATTTGCTACTGTTTACAGGAAAGTCTTGTGCAAAATGCTTTAGGTTTTTGAAAACAGTAGATCAAATCTCACAAGTTAATTTGGTTGGTGGTGCAGGTTTCTTGATATTTCACAGTACCATGTGCTCTCAGACCTCTATTACTGAGTTATCTGAAGATGTGAATTTCAGGAAAAAAACAAAGATATAAGAACATAACATAAGAAGTAGAAGCAGGAGTAGGCTATCTGGCCCCTCGAGCCTGCTCCACCATTCAATAAGATCATGACTGATCTTTTTGTGGACTCAGCTCCACTTACCCGCCCGCTCACCATAACCCTTAATTCCTTTACTGTTCAAAAATTTATCAATCCTTGCCTTAAAAACATTCAATGAGGTAGCCTCAACTGCTTCACTGGGCAGGGAATTCCACAGATTCACAACCCTTTGTGTGAAGAAGTTCCTCCTCAACTCAGTCCTAAATCTGCTTCCCCTTATTTTGAGGCAGTGCCCCCTAGTTCGAGTTTCGCCCGCCAGTGGAAACAACTTCCCTGCTTCTACCTTATCTATTCCCTTCATAATCTTATATGTTTCTATAAGATCTCCCCTCATTTTTCTGAATTCCAATGAGTATAGCTCCAGTCTACTCAGTCTCTCCTCATAAGCTAACCCTCTCAACTCCGGAATCAACCTAGTGAATCTCCTCTGCACCCCCTCCAGTGCCAGTATATCCTTTCTCAAGTAAGGAGACCAAAACTGTACACAGTACTCCAGGTGTAGCCTCACCAGCACCTTATACAGCTGCAACATAACTTCGCTGTTTTTAAACTCCTTCCCTCTAGCTATGAAGGGCAAAATTCCGCTTGCCTTCTTAATTACCTGCTGCACCTGCAAACCAACTCCTTGAGATTCCTGCACAAGGACACCCAGGTCCCTCTGCACAGCAGCATGCTGCAATTTTTTATCATTTAAATAATAGTCAATTTTTCTGTTATTCCTACCAAAATGGATGACCTCACATTTACCAACATTGTACTCCATCTGCCTCGCCCACTCACTTAGACTATCTATATCCCTTTGTAGACTTTCAGCGTCCTCTGCACACTTTGCTCTGCCACTCATCTTAGTGTCATCTGCGAATTTTGACACACTACACTTGGTCCCCAACTCCAAATCATCTATGTAAATTGTAAACAATTGCGGTCCCAACACTGATCCCTGAGGCACACCATTAGTCACTGATCGCCAACCAGAAAAACACCCATTTACCCCCACTCTTTGCTTTCTGTTAGTTAACCAATCCTCTATCCATGCTAATACATTACCCGTAACACCGTGCACCTTTATCTTATGTAGCAGTCTTTGGTGCGGCACCTTGTCAAATGCCTTTTGGAAATCCAGATACACCACATCCACAGGTTCCCCATTGTCCACTGCACATATAATGTTCTCAAAGAATTCCACCAAATTAGTCAAACATGACCTGCCCTTCATGAACCCATGCTGCGTCTTACCAATGGGACAATTTATATCCAGATGTCTCGCTATTTCTTCCTTGACGATAGATTCAAGCATTTTCCCTACTAAAGAAGTTAAGCTAACCGGCCTATAGTTACCTGCCTTTTGTCTACCTCCTTTTTTAAACAGTGGTGTCACATTTGCTGTTTTCCAATCTGCGGAAACTACCCCAGAGTCCAACGAATTTTCGTAAATTACCACTACTGCATTTGCTATTTCTCCCACCATCTCTTTTAGTACCTTGGGATGCATTCCATCAGGACCAGGAGACTCGTCTACCTTTAGCCCCATTTGCTTGCCCAACACTTCCTCTTTCGTGTTAATGATAGTTTCTAGGTTCTCACCTGCCATAGCCTTCCCGTCATCAATTTTTGGCATGTTATTTGTGTCTTCCACTGTGAAGACTGACACAAAATACCTGTTCAATGCCTCAGCCATTTTCTCATTTCCATATGCCAGAGGTTCCCCTGTAGAATTGCTCACAAACAGTTTATGGTGTTGCAGATCTGCAAGTCAGAAGACTTATGGTGCACATTATTTGATGCTGATGTTTCAGTGCCGCATTGAAGGGTTTTTGCGCTGTCAGAGGTGCCAGCTTTCAGGGGAGATGTTAAGCCCAAGGCTCCTTTAGCTCCCTCAGGATGACATTAAGGACCCGATTTTACCATTTTCATTCTAAGTGCCGAATCTGGGCGTAGTACAGATCCAACTTAGAAATCCGCTTTCAGACACCCCCAAACGCTCTCAGCCATCTCCAGTCCCATTCGTGCTGTGGGCGGGGCTTAGCACGGCCGAAACGATCCGAGCTCTGAACTGCGCATGTGCAGTTAGAAAAAAATTGGAAAAAGCGCGCCCGTGTCAGATTGTTCCCGAGCCGCAAAAAATGGAGAAAGCGGCTTGGGAGCGAAAAGCGGGAGCGAGGGTGTATCTTGGGGGGGGGGGGGGGGGGCGTTGGGGGTAGGGCAGATGGATCTCTGGTTGGTGGGGGGGGCAGATGGATCTCTGGTGGGAGAGAGCCGATTGTTGTCTGGTGGTGGGGCGGGGCAGGGGTGGCGATCGGTCTGGGTAGTGGGGATGGTGGATAAGGGACACACACTCATCACTGTCCCCCTTACCCACCCCCCCACTACCCAGACCGACCGCCACCCCTGCCCCCGCCCCACCACCAGACAACAATCGGCTCTCTCCCACCAGAGATCCATCTGCCGCCCCCCCCCACCAGAGATCCATCTGCCCCCCCCGCCACCACCAGACAACGATCAGCCCTCCCCCCCCACCACCAGACAACGATTGGCCCCCCCCCCGCCAATCCCCCGCCAGAGATACATCTGACCCGCCTCCTCCTCCTCCCCCTGCCAACCAGACAATGATCTGACCTCACTCCCCTCCTCCCCCCCCCTCCAACCAGAGAATGATCTGACCCGCCTCCCTCCTCCCCCCCACCACTGATCTGAGTCAGAGAGTCGTTGGAAACACTGAACGCGCCCCTCAGAGGCTGGAGCACCTGACTCAGACTTTTATTTAGCAGGTCCGTAACGGCGCGATTCCGGATCGGCAAATGCAGTGGTAAAGGGGGCAATGCTGATAAAGTTGGGCGAGCAGTTCATTAATTCAATTTAAATGCATGCAAATGCATTTAAATCGCCGTTGTGCCCGTTTTGGGCGCGAAGCGGATTGCCGCCATTCCCGGGTTTTGGTAAAGTGGCAATCTGCGCGGACGCGGGTGCAGGTCGCGATAAAGGCCTCACACCCGACTTTACCACGATTTCGCTCCCGAAAATGGGTACAAATTGTTGGTAAAATCGGTCCCTAAATATCCCATGGCATGGTTTCAAAAAGAAGGGGAGTTTTCCTATAGTCCTGGCCAATATTATTACTCAACCAACATGGCAGTGAGACATCCATGATCTCATTTCTCTTTGTGAGATCTTACTGTGCACATTTTGACTGCCCTGTTTCTGACAATACAACAGTGACTACACTTCAGATATACACAATTAGCTGTAAAGCACTTTGGGATAGCTTTAGGTTGTGAACAGCGCTATATAATTTGATTTGATTTATTATTGTCACATGTATTAGTATACAGTGAAAAGTATTATTTCTTGCGTGCTATACGGACAAAGCATACCTTACAAATGGAAGGAAAGGAGAGAGTGCAGAATGTACTGTTACAGTCATAGCTAGGTTGTAAAGAAAGATCAAATTAATAAAAGGTAGATCCATTCAAAAGTCTGATGGCAGCAGGGAAGAAGCTGTTCTTGAGTCAGTTAGTGCGTGACCTCAGACTTTTATATCCTTTTTCCCAATGGAAGAAGGTGGAAGAGAGAGTGCTCGGGGTGCGTGAGGTCCTTAATTATGCTGGCTGCTTTTCCAAGGCAGCAGGAAGTGTAGACGGAGTCAGTGGATGGGAGGCTGGTTTGTGGGCTCCGTTCATGATCCTTTGTAGTTTCTTGTGGTCTTGGGCAGAGCAGGAATCATACCAAGCTGCGATACAATCAGAAAGAATGCTTTCTATGGTGCATCTGTAAAAATTGGTGAGAGTTGTAGCGGACATGCTGAATTTCCTTAGCCTCCTGAGAAAATAGAAGCATTGGTGGGCTTTCTTAACTAGGCATAGGGGGACCAGGACAGGTTGTTGGTGATCTGGGCACCTAGAAACCTGAAGCTCTCGACCATTTCCACTTCATCCCCATTGATGTAGACAGGGGCATGTGGGAGGCGGTCCCAAGCAGAAGGGATCTGCTGAGCCCCAAAAAAGGCAAGTCCTACTTCTTATTTGTTTTTAGTAATGTGAGACGGAACAGCCAGCAAGGCCAGTTCTACACTGGGCACTGTACAGAAACCTATATATATTTTTCTACATGGATCATGAGGAGGAGAGCTTACTTCCACTTCTACAACAGTGGATTTCTGGCTTTCCTCAGCAGCATGTTCAACAGCTCTTTTCTTTTTTAGAATCCAGCATGGTATTGAACTGCTCTTTTTGAAGCAATTGCTTTATTTGGCCATACAGATTGTTTTATTAAGGCCAGGCCAACTTTCCCAACTGGAATATCAGATGGCAGCCTGTCATATTCATAAAGCGATATCTTCTCAGGGAACCACAAGTCATTGATTATAATATACAAATCTACATTTATTTGCTATGCTGTGACTGTGTCAGCCTTGGTTCAGTGGTGGAAATTTTGCCTCTGAGGCAGAAGGCTAGGAATTCAGACTACACTTGAACATATAATCTAGGCTAACACTCCAGTGGCGTAGTGAAGGAGCGCTGCAATGAATTTGGGCATGGGTGGGAGTCATGGCAACGTCACAGAAGGTCCAGACAATGCTTCATGAATCCCCTGAAGGACTGTGAACCATGTATCCTCTAGAAGCCTGTTCAAGTCCACAAAAATTACACAGAGCCAGCCGGGTCGGGAATGCAGGGATCGTACTTGTTATTCCGTGCCAGTGAAAATTGCCGGAGCCAGAAATGGGGGCAGGAAGCCCAGAATCAGATCCCACCTGGCATTTTTAAAGGCCTCCAGGATTGGCCTGGTTCCATAAAAAATAGGCTCCATGTCTCACTTTTCCTTTTCCCTCTCTTCCCCCCTCCCCAACTTCCACCTCCCTGGGCCATTGCTGCATCCAATAAAGTCTATTTGTTCTTTGGAGATGTGGCTATCCGGTCGTCATTATTCATGTTCATTGCCACATGCTCCTTCTCAAACATTTTTAGACTAAAATTCACCAGATGAAAATTTTTTCGACAAGGCCCCAACAGCAAGTTCTGAGAACCTTTCCCAATCATAGAATCCCTACAGTACAGAAGGAGGCCATTCAGCCCATTGAGTCTGAACCAACCACAATCCCACCCAGGCCCTATTCCTGTAACCCCAAACATTTCCCCCGCTAATCCCCCTGATACTAGGGTCAATTTAGCATGGCCAATCCACCTAGCCCGCACATCTTTGGACTGTGGGAGGAAACCGGTGCACCCGGAGGAAACCCACACAGATATGGGGAGAAAGTGCAAACTCCACACAGACAATGAGTGACCTGAGGAATTGAAACTGGGTCCCTGGCGCTGTGAGGCGGTAGTGCTAACCACTGTGCCACCATGCCGCCCTTTCCCAATGATTTGATTTGATTTATTACTGTCACATGTATTAACATACAGTGAAAAGTATTGTTTCTTGCGTGCTATACAGACAAAGCATACCATTCATAGAGAAGGAAATGAGAGAGTGCAGAATGTAGTGTTACAGTCATAGGACATAGAACATAGAACAGTACAGCACAGAACAGGCCCTTCGGCCCACGATGTTGTGCCGAGCTTTATCTGAAACCAAGATCAAGCTATCCCACTCCCTATCATCCTGGTGTGCTCCATGTGCCTATCCAATAACCGCTTAAATGTTCCTAAAGTGTCTGACTCCACTATCACTGCAGGCAGTCCATTCCACACCCCAACCACTCTCTGCGTAAAGAACCTACCTCTGATATCCTTCCTATATCTCCCACCATGAACCCTATAGTTATGTCCCCTTGTAATAGCTCCATCCACCCGAGGAAATAGTCTTTGAACGTTCACTCTATCTATCCCCTTCATCATCTTATAAACCTCTATTAAGTCTCTCCTCAGCCTCCTCCGCTCCAGAGCGAACAGCCCTAGCTCTCTCAACCTTTCCTCATAAGACCTACCCTCCAAACCAGGCAGCATCCTGGTAAATCTCCTCTGCACTCTTTCCAGCACTTCCACATCCTTCTTATAGTGAGGTGACCAGAACTGCACACAATATTCCAAATGTGGTCTCGCCACATGGCTAGGATGTAAAGATAAGCATTGTTAGAGAGTTTAAAAGAGTTAGAATGAAGTTTTAGAAGCATAGAACAAGAGTAAAAGATAGAATTGGAAGGTATACTGGGCACAGCTTGCAAGAAGTCACCTCGCTCTGGCGCCATCTTGGAAAACAGTCAGTCAGGAAAAATGCTCAAGGTTCAGTGCGTCTACCAACTTTCTCTTTCCTCCTTTGCTTCAGTTTCAATTTTTCTTGCTCATCCTTCACTTGCTTTCTCCTTCTGCTTTTCTGTTGATCAATATGATGCTAATTTTGTTCTCATTTCTATCTCTCTTTCTTTTTGGCTTATTATTTTCATCTCTCAGCATTTTGTTTGGTGTCTCCTGGTATTTAATTCTGTTTTAACTTCCTGTCTTATGTCTCTACTCAATATTCTCCCTCTCAGTATTTTACTTGATCTCTCTACATTTCCCTTCCTCTACCAGTATTTTATTCTTTCTTGCCATTTCTTTCTGCAGTTGCTTTAAGTTCTTGTCAGGCGACATGGCTTCACTCCATGTTCTCCAACCGAGATCACCCAGCTCTGGGGTTGACCAGAGGCACAAACTAACTGATCAAAGATCAATCAGTATATTTATGCTGTTGGATCATATTACTATATATACGCCACTATACTCGGGGCATGAGCTTTAGGCCACTGATCCATCAGCACCAAGTTATTTGCAGTGTCTATCCGAGAAACCCAGGCAAAGCCACTTGTGAGACTGCCCAAAAAGACACCCCCATGGCATGTATTGCAGTGGCAGAAGTGGCCCACCATTGGCCAGTG
The DNA here is from genome assembly GCF_964213995.1 of Mustelus asterias. Classification (NCBI taxonomy): domain Eukaryota; kingdom Metazoa; phylum Chordata; class Chondrichthyes; order Carcharhiniformes; family Triakidae; genus Mustelus; species Mustelus asterias. The sequence continues at coordinate 7,832,469 of NC_135817.1, read as the reverse complement.
CTGGGATCTTCCACTCCCGCTGCTGTCAGCAGGGTTTCCCGTTGTTCACACCCTTCACCGCTGGGGAACCCACAGCAGGGGCAGTCATCATCTACAAGATTGGAAGATCCTGCCAGTGGGAACAGCCGGAAAATCCCACCCTCAGAAACGTTTGTCTCAGCGCTGAGAGTCTCAGACAAAATATGGCTTTATTTAGACTTGACACTTGAGCCAAGATGTTTCTCCCCATGGTCATCATTTCTGTTGTCAGCATAAACATCAGTCGCCCCTTAATTTATAGCTTCCAAATAAGCATAATCTTCCCTTGCTATAGGGAAGATGTTATTAAACTGGAGAATGCAGAAGAGATTTACAAGGATGTTGCCAGGACTCAAGGGACTGAGTTACAGGGAGAGATTGGACAGGCCAGGACTTTTTACTTTGGAGTGTAGGAGACAGAGGGGTGATCTTATAGAGGCGTCTAAGATCATGAGAGGCATGGATAGGGTGAATGCACTCAGTCCTTTTGCCAGGGTTGGGGAATCGAAAACTAGAGGGCATAGGTTTTAAGTTAAAAGTGGAAAGAATTAATGGGAACCCGAGGAGCAACTTTTTTACATAGAGGGTGGTACGTATGTGGAATGAGCTGCCTGAGGAAGTGGTTGAGGCAGGGACATTGACAACATTTAAAAGGCATTTGGACAGATACATGGATAGGAAAGGTTTAGAGGGATATGGGCCAAATGCAGGCGAATGGGGTTAGCTTAAATGGGCATTTTGGTTGCCTTGGACCAGTTTGGGCGAAGGGCCTGTCTCCGTAGATTCTATGATTCTGTAATTCTGCATCGAGTGCAAGTCTGGTGTTTCAACAGTCCCACCTTCTTTCTACAATAAAGCCATTTTTTAAATCCCCAGCCAAGTTATTTTTTACAAAAATTGCTTTCAGAACTCTGCAGCCTCTTCTTTTGGAGATACTCCTCCACTGGTGATTGAGAATTGTTCCTGAGGTGGAGAGCTACTCTTTCAACTTCTTGTCAATGGTAAAATCAACCTCCCGTTCAGTGAATTTGGACTTCCTGAATCTTCTTGACTGGATTGCCATCTCTTTCTGTACTGCATTTCATTCATTAATCCTGTTGCTGACCGGAAAGAATGGCTTCCTCATTTATCATAACTTACCATGTGACCAGTTGTCGCCTGACGGCTTGCTGTGGTAAACGCAGATATTGACCTCACTTACCACTGAAAGTGCCAGAATTCTTACACACCTCAACCAGGCTTCATAGAATTATGAAAACTGGTCATAGAATTGTGACTTTAATTGTTAACAAGATGGATGGAGACAGTTCACCCAAAGCGAAAGTGAGAGCTGATCCTGTGGATTAGGCTTTGGGCGGCACGATGGCACAGTGGTTAGCACTGCTGCCTCACAGCACCAGGGACCCGTGTTCGATTCCCGGCTAGGGTCACTGTCTGCGTGGGTTTCCTCTGAGTGCTCCGGTTTCCTCCCACACTCCAAAGATGTGCAAGTTAGGTGGATCGGCCATGCTAAATTGCCCCTTAGTGTCCCGGGATGCGTAGGTTAGAGGGATTAGCGGGGTAAATATGTGGGGTTACGGGGATAGGGCCTAGGTGGGATTGTTGTTGGTGCAGGCTTGTTGGGCCAAATGGCCTCCTTCTGCACTGTAGTGATTCTATGAATTTATGAAATCACTCACCACACCAGCCAACATCCCAGTTGCGGTTCAGGTCAGTCCCGACACATTGACCCCTGTTGTGTTTGGAACGGCTCTTCCTCCAGAAGCGGTCCTGAAATATTCAATTCACAACATCTGCTTGTGTTTTTGAATGTTCTTCAATTGTACTTCCAGAGACTAAACTGGGAAATTCCAAACACTAAAGTGAGTTCTGTTTTAACTTATCTTTTAAATGGAGAACTGACCATTTTAATTACAACTAGAAATTGAAATGTACATTCCTGGTACATTCTACAAATATAATCCGGCCTACCTGTCTTATTTGAACACCTGTATTTACAAACGCAGGAATAATGCCACTCCAAAGTTGGAGAAAATTCTAAATGAATTTTCTTTAGAAACATATTGATGTAGCTTCGGATGAATTTTCAGCTGTGGTAGCATCACATCCTGTGAGTATTCACAGCTGCCAGGATGTGGCCCATCTCAGAGAGGAACTCTACAATCTCTTTGTCAGTCTTTAGTTACACCTCGATGCTTGGTTGGGCCCTGATGTGTGCCAGGGTTGAGGGGTGTTCCCCTTGTCCACCAGGAGGTGCCAATGTCCATGTGGGGGGGAGGGATGGGTGTGATGACTTCAGCCAGGCTAATGAGGTTGGCTTGCTAGAGTATGAACTACCTGAAGAGTCCTTTGTCTCCAGACCCTGCAGAGATACCTTTACGTCGAGCCTCCTCCACAATGGTGTGCCCTGGCGACGTATTTCTTCCGCCAGTTGCACAGCTTGAATTATCACGTATAGCTCCTGCATATCAATCTGGGGTGTATTCCAACCTCCTTGCAGGCATTGCCCATCTTTTACCAGGACCTCCTCATGGTCTGGAACACGGTCGCCTCGTGACGCAGTTCTCCCCCGTCAGGAGTAGCGGCTCTCGTGCGAGAGCTGCTGCTCAGGAACCCGCTCCTCCAGCTGTATAACTTCAGGTGGCCGGTGGAGAGGAGGGCCGTGGATGCCGGGGTGACCAGGATCGGGGACGTGCTGGATGAGCCCCCACGTGCTGGCTGAGTGCACGGGGGTGGCCGTCTGGCGCGTGGCCAAAGCCACCCAAGACCTTAGGACGGTTGTGCTCGGCCCCAAGTGCACACGCGGTCTCAAGGCAGTGCAGGCGTGTGGTGGGACCCCGCCCGAGCGTTCCCCTGCTCGGATGGAATTTCACATTGGCCGAAAACCTCGACCCCTCCCCCGGGTCAGGTGCCCCACAACATGTGCCGCCTCACGGAAGTGTCCTCTGTGCCCTTTTCCACTGCACGGAGGCGTTTCCTGTACGGGCTGCTGTTGCACACCTTCCACTACCGCGTCCTCGCCTGTCACCCGGATACACCTTGGCAGGCCTTGTTGCCGCCGGGCGGCGGAGGTCCCCAGTGGAGGTCCCTCTACGGAGGGATCTCCCCCAATTATCTTGGGGACCTAGGGTCTTTTCTTGAAGGCCCTGTCCTGGTGGGCTTTTTTAGCAACTGGTGGAGGGGATCCAGAATGGAGGCCCTATTCTGTATGAATTTCCCGTAGTATGTTACCAGTCCTAAAAACGACCATAGCTCCTGATGGCTGTGGGAGCCAGGGCATCTTTTATTGCTTGCATCCGATCCTCCAGAGGATGTAGGCCCGACTTATCCACTTTGTATCCCAGGTAGGTTACTTGTGGTGCTAAAAAGACGCATTTCTCCCTTTTCAGATGCACTTCCGCTGCTGCAAATCTCCTGAAAACTTCCTCCAGGTTCTGCAGATGTTCTGCCCTTGTTTTACCTGTAATGAGGACATCGTCCAGGTACATGGCAACCTGTGGTAACCCCTGTAGGATGCTCTCCATGGTCCTTTGGAATATGGCACAAGCTGACGAAACCCCGAAGGGCAATCTTTTATACTGGCATATTTATTGTGGCGAATCTTTGCAAATCCTTGAGCAGCCGTAGTTGCAGGTATGCGTGGCTCATGTCCAGTTTTGTGAATAGGAGTCCTCCTGCCAACTTTGTGTACAGGTCTTCAATCCTGGGAATTGGGTATTTGTCTAGCTCAGAGTAACAATTTATTGTCTGTTTGAAATCGCTGCAAAGGCGCACCGAGTCATCCGGCTTTAAGATAGGAACCACGGGTGCTGCCCATTCCGCGAACTGGACCAGTTTTATTATTCCTTCGTGCGGTAATCTTTTGATTTCCGCATTGACCTTTTCCCTTAACGCAAATGGTACCGGTCGGGCTTTGCAAAACTTTGGGACGTGCAATTTTGCCTTGACTCCTTTGATTGTCCCTAGGCCTTCCCGAAAAACCTCCGGATATTTACTCAGGGCCTCACTCAGGCGACCATTTTCCAGCTGGAAGGTATTTGTCCAATCTAGCTGGATCTCTTTTAGCCAATTTCGTCCTAATAGGCTCGGTCCCGAACCTTCCACTACCATTAATGGAACCTAACTAATTGTTTCCTGTAAGCAACTGGCACATGGGTTGTACCCATCACTTTCCTCTAATCCCTCCTTTATTTTCTCTCTCACCCCCTTTTCATCTCTCCATTCCCTGGCAGGTCTATTTAATCACCCATATCGGAAATGTAAATAGGATTCAGGTTACACAGTTATGAGAAAAACTTAGATTTAATCAATTTTTCTTCTCTTGACAGAATTGCTCCAAACACAGTTATCATGTTAAGTGTAATGTTAACGTGAGGCAAATAATTAAAAAACTTACGGTTGTCCACGTGTACTCATAGCCATCAACGTTCCAAACAGGAAGAACATAAATTTCAAAAGATTTCAGAATGTTGGTGATCATCGTGTCCTGTGAATCTACAACCTAAAAATCAACAGATTCAAGGGTTTTATTTTGTGGCACATCGACTAGACCATTAACTGCATGAAACTGAAGTCAGGACTGTGAAGCCAGAATTCCTAAATATTTATAATGTGCAAAAAATGGAGCCCAACATTTGTTGTGACATAATTGTGCACAATATTATGTAAGCAGGTAGGAACAAGAGCAGACCATTCAACTCCATAAACCTGTTCTGCCATATTTACTAACCTTAAAAAAGTTTGTTTTAATTCCATATCAACATCCTTAATTTCCAAGAAATTATTTACTTTGGGTGAGGTGATGATGTGGGGAAGATGATGGCGCAGTGGTATTGTCACTAGACTAGTAATCCACAGACCCAAAGTAATGATCTGGGGACCCAGATTCGAATTCCACCGTGGAATTTGAATTCAATAAAGATCTGGAATTAAAAGTCTAATGATGGCCATGAAATCATTGCCGATTCTCGGGTTCACTAATAATTCCACACATTTACCATGGCCAGTCCACCTAACCTGCATATCTTTCGGACTGTGGGAGGAAACCAGAGAACCCAAAGGAAACCCGCGCAGACTCGGGGAGAACGTACAAACTCCACACAGATAGTCACCCAAGGCCAGAATCGATTCCGGGTCCCTGGCGCTGTGAGGCAGCAGCGCCGACCACTGTTCCACCATGCCGCTTGACGACATCATCACGTAACTTCCTGCCTCCAACTGCCCTGTGACTCCGCATTCTGCCATTGGCTGGAATACTTGCAAAGTAGCACCTTCCCATGTTAATTGGATAAACCCTTCATTATCTGATTGGTTGAAACAGCTTTTTTTAAAATCCAGTTTCATTATTTTTATTAATAGTAAGGAAAAACATTCAAAGAATTTTTTTTAGAAACTCAATTTTGAATGACTTTTCACCAGGGTTTCTCACTGGCAGTTTTCTGGGGATGACGTTCTAATTCCCAGAGGTGCCAGCCAGGGTAATGATGGAGTGTAGGTAACTTAGTAGATTGCTCTCTCTATGCTGGGAGGTGGAGTTGGGGGTTGCATAGAGAATCACAGCAGCATGTTTGTGTATAACCTGTCCTTCTGACACACTCACGTATTGAACGAACCACTGGCAGAACGCCGGTGCTATCCATTCTCTGGCATGGATACCGCAGTCAATCCACAAGGCGCCTTTCGGTGAGGCGGTACCATTGAAAAGCTGGGGAAAGAAGAGTGACAACAGGACAAGGGTGTGGCCATCCTTTAAAGAGGAAATAAAGACAAAACTAAAACAGAAAACACCTTTACCTTCAAGACATAAATTAGACGTTTCTCAGCTGATGGCCCAATAAGTATTTTTTGAATGAAGGATGGGTATGCATTTGTAATTTCTGACATCCATAAATAAATCTGTTAATAACATCAAGACAAATAATTAATATAATTTGCATTATCACATAGGCCCCAAGTAATTGGTTTCACGAAGTGTTATACATTAAAAGGCTCAGTTTGGAAATGGAAGGGAATCAACAATTTCTTATCTTTATGATATCTGTCTTCTATATGCATCAGTAATGTTACATTTTTCCAATGATGCATTTGAATAATAAAATCAATAATTAAACATAATCCACTATTATGTTTGAACATAACTGTCATTGAAATGAAGGGTATAAACAGATTGTACCACTTGGCACCGATAATGTCAGCTTGGCTCAGTTGACAGCATGCTTGCCTCTGAGTTGGAAGGTTTATGTATTTAAGCCCACTTCATGACTTGTGCATAATAATCAAACGTAACTTACAGATCACATTCTGCACTGCTGCTGGCACCAGAACGCAAGTGAGCCGTTGAGAGCTGGAAGGGAGCGCAGAGAGGAGCCATTTGGCTGACCCTTACTGTTAGAGTGACTGCATTATAAGGAAAGACTAGGTCCTTTCAGCCTGAAAAGGAGGTTTCTTTCCAGAAACATGCCAGATAGTTAAGATTATGGTTAGGCTGAATCTAGATCAGACAAGAGAGCACAGATGGAAACTGGGAAAAAGTAAATGTAAGATCTTAGGACATTTTCCTTCACATAAAGAGCAATTAACAGATGGAAAGGACTCTCCAATAATGTGATGGAAGTGCAAACCTTCGAATCATAGAATCCCTACAATGCAGAAGGAGGCCATTTGGCCCATCGGGTCTGCACCGACAACAATCCCACCTAGGCCCTATCCCCACAGCCCCACATATTTACCCTGCAAATCCATCCAACCCACGCATCCCGGGACACTAAGGGGCAATTTAGCATGGCCAATGCACCTAACCCGTACATCATTTCAGGAACTACTGGATGCAGCAAACAGACTGACTGGAGTATTGTTTTAGATAGATGAATTGTAGAAAAAGTACCCAGAGATATTCCCAAATGGTGATCTGAAGGAGAAATATCACGGAAACTACTTGAAATGTGCTGATAACTGAGTTTTGGCTTACAAGTTGTCAAATAATATGGAGTTCAGCCATTGAACTGAGTGCAGGAAAATGGCTGCCAATAACATTCCTTCCTATCAAATATAGGCTCATCTAGCTTATGAAGTTTTTAAAGTCAATGCCACCCTTACGATTTGTGCATATAAAGCCTAGCCACCACACCATCCCTGTTTAGTCCGGACAGCCACTTATATCAGATAAATGGTCATGACCAATGTCAGACCAAAAGGCATCACAGAAACTGTAGTGGAATCATCTTCCATCTGCTGCCGTCTACTGCAGTTTGTCCTGAAACACTGTTCAATGTACTTTGCCTAAAAAAACCTCCCAGTTGAGTATTTTCGACAGAGAACTCAAGACTCACAGAGGAGCAGTATTCAGCAGATGTATTTTCTCCTTTGAATCATTCCCTTCTTTCCAGGCCAAGTTTTAAAGTTAAAACTAATTTGCAGGATCAGTTGGAATCTGAATCCTGCATCTATCAAGTTCTGACCTTTGACGGCTGATTCTGCTGTTCAGCAATGAGCTCTAACAGAAGGTAAACCAACCTCTGCGATATGTGTATCCCAAGGCAGCCCAATTCCACACACACTGTCAGCATGCATTAGCACCTGACAATGCAACACTACCATAGTCAGACAGCGCTCCAGTCTAACTAGCCTGATCCTTTGGCCTTTTCCATCACTCTGTACTTGGCTGTTGCAGGTATACCCGACTCTATCAAACACTTTACTGAGTCATGGTAAAATTCCATTTGGAGAATGGCAATACCATTTTCAGAATTACAGTATACTAGCTGTTGGCAAGAGTCTGTACAGAATTACGGATGAAAGGGTAACAACTGTTAAGATCTTGCAAGTCCCTTGCCTTCAATTATTAAAGAGGTATTAAGACTGTCACATTTCCCTAGTAATTGTCTTTCTTTATATTCTGATGATTTTTAAAAATATTAGTTGGCTAATTTACTGAAAACGGCCAAAATTGTCCGACCTCTCCCGTGGCTGGGATTCTCCAGTCCCGCTGCAGTGAATGGAGATTTGGTTGAACAACAAATTTTCTGTTCCCGCCGACTGTGGTGACGAGGTGTACAAGACTTGAGAATTCTGGCCATCGTGTTATAATTATGTAGCCTTCTCTCTAATTGTGCTCTCTTCAAGGACAGTTCACAGTTGGAAGTGTAAGATTGATGAATTTACCTTGTTAAAGTAGATTCATGTTATTATTATGTGCCTGTTAATCAACACATTTTGTTTATTCTTCTGCTTTATTCTTGGCACTACCTGATGTAATTTTCTTGCCAAAGTAAGATGCGAAATTGAAACAGGAACGTGACTGACATCTGAGTGGATTTTCCTGAAAAGGCATTGTCATCACTACCTCATTGCCCACCCATTGCCTTGCCCCCTCTCCAATTTGGTAGAAATTATCTAAATGTATCAATCTAAAATGGGGACAAAAGATGCTCTATTGAGTGGAATTGAGATGACTGCTTCAGTCAGTGATGTTGAAACTCTTCAGGAAGCTTGAAGGAACACACCTCACAGAGAAAGGACAGAGTGATGTGAGAGAATGGGAACATCCTACAATGCATTGTTGTTGTCTTTTGAATTTGTAATTTGAACTTTACACATATACCCTACCCATTCCACTGGCTGCCACACCTTCCCTCCCCAAACCAAAGTCCTGTGTCTTTGGGATTGCACCTCAAACGCAAACTTTATAGAGTTTATTATTGTCTGGGTAAGATATGATAAGGAAGTATCGAATTGTTTAATTAAGATGGAAGTATTTTGTGAGCTTGTTTGAATACACTGTTGATTGGAAGCATATAAATATATATATATATTGGCTTTGTCCTGGTTACTTTTTGAAAGGTAATTTTTCACCTGTCTTTCATATTTAATAGTCCACTTGAACAATTGAAAATTGATAGACCAGTGAGTCTGTTTTGTTCATTCTTTAATGAGATTTATTATCAGACTGAGCACTTTAGACAACTCTGAGCTGGTCAATGAGTTTCAGCATGGATTCTGATTGATAAATCACATCTGGCTGGTGCAGGGATCACTGGTATGGTGGTAGGATGGTATCTAATGAATATTGTCAAAATGAACTTTACGTCCAAGCTTTTGGTTCTCCTTTCTGACCTCCCCCTCACTGCCTCAGCATCTCCCTTCCACCTGATTAAATGCAAGCGTTCATCAGTTTTTTAGCAAATTGAGAAATTCTAACATTAGTGTCAGGTTAAAAAGAGAGAAATTGGAATGGCAAATTGCTATGGATATTAGCAAAATAAGCAAGAAGTTATTTGTATTCTCACAAGGACACACTTGTAAACTGTGTGTTCACACACGGCGAGTGACATGTAAGAAGGGGAAATGGGATTTCAGCAGCTTTGTGAGTAAGAAACAGCTTGACATACTGATAGCTGACAGGCTGGTTAATTGTTTCAAACTGTAAAGAACAATTGCCGCTGGCTAAACAAAGATCACATTTATTTTATAAATAAAACCCCTAAACAAACACGAGGACACAGAAGTTAGTGTTGGATCTTTGGATCTGGTGAGTTTTATGAAAGAGACCAGACAGTGAGACTTCCCCTTTAAAAGAGGAACAGAAAGACTTGGCATTTATATAGCCCCTTTTACATCCTCAGGATAACCCCAGTGCTTTTGAGCCAATGAAATACTTTAAAAATGTAGTCACTGTTGTGGTGTAGGAAAAACAGCAAAACAGCAACGAGATAGTGACCAGATTATCTGTTATTAGAGACAAAGATAAAAGCCTTTTACATAAGTGTTCACTAAACTTCCCAGGCCCCTTGAGAAGGTGGTGGTGAGCTGCCTTCTTGAATTGTTGCAGTCTATTGTGGTGTAGGTACACCTACAGAGCTGTTCAGGAGGGGATTCCAGGATTTTGATCCAACGATAGTGAAGGAACATCTAGGCATCTAGCCAATCAGGAAATATTACCTATCCCCCAACTCTCTGTCCACTACTGTGGTGATTGCCCCTTCAAGGGCAACACATCTCCCTTCCAACTAATTCACCTATCTCACAAAGATATCTCTAATTTGATGCACTTTCCAGAATCTCTCATGTGGAACCATATTGAATGTCATCTGAATGTTCATTTTGACAATATCCATTAAATACATTCCTACCACTATCCCTGTACCAAAACATTCAACCAGGTTAGCCAGATATGACCTACCAATCACAAATCCAGGCTGATACTCATTGACTAGCTCCGATTTGTTCAGAGTGCTCAGTCTGATAACAGATTCCAGTAACTTCCTCCAAACTTTTCTTAAATTGACACATTTGTAGTTAACTGTGTTCCTCCTCCCATCCTAAGCAATAAAATATTTTTCACATTTTTAGTTCAAAGGTGCAGTTCCTGATTCTAGGGGCTTTGAAAGATTATGCCTAACATGTCTTCCATTTCCTCATCTATTTCTGTCAATACTCTAGGCTATAAATAATCATGTCTTGGAGATTGGTCTATCTTAAGTCCCATTATTTTCTATGAAAATGGATACAGCATTTAACAATTCTTATCACCAATTATGTCTTCACCCCCATTTGTCTTTAATGGGTCCGCATTCCCCTTCATCATGCTCTTGCTATATATTTGCTTGCCACACATATGTATTTTCTTGATATATTTGCCAAAGTGCAGTGGACGTTCACCAGATTGTTTCCTGGGATTTCAGGCCCCTTGAAAAGGTGGTAGTGAGCCACCTTCTATCAGGAGAGTTTGGAGAGATGGGACCTGCATTCTTTGGGGTTTAGAAGAATGAGAGGTGATCTCATTGAAACTTATAAAATTCTTAAGGGGGCCAGACAGGATAGTTGCAGAAAGGATGTTTCCTCTGGCTGGGGGTGGTCTAGAACCAAGGGATACAGTTGCAGAATAAGGAACAAGCCATTGAAAAATGAGTTGAGGAGGAACTTCTTCACTTAGAGGGTAGTAAATCTTTGGAATTCTCTTTCCGAGAGGGATGTGGAGGCACAGTCATTATGTTCCAGATGGAAATTGCTAGATACTAATGACACCAAAGAATAGGGATAGTGTGGGAAAACAGCTGAGTTAGATGATCAACCACAATCTAGAACAAGACAAAAAACAAAGAACAATACAGCACAGGAACAGGCCCTTCGGCCCTCCAAGCCCGCGCCGCTCCCTGGTCCAAACTAGACCATTCTTTTGTATCCCTCCATTCCCACTCCGTTCATGTGGCTATCTAGATAAGTCTTAAACGTTCCCAGTGTGTCCGCCTCCACCACCTTGCCCGGCAGCGCATTCCAGGCCCCCATCACCCTCTGTGTAAAATACGTCCTTCTGATATCCGTGTTAAACCTCCCCCCCCTCACCTTGAACCTATGGCCCCTCGTGAACGTCACCACCGATCTGGGAAAAAGCTTCCCACCGTTCACCCTATCTATGCCTTTCATAATTTTATACATCTCTATTAGGTCACCCCTCAATCTCCGTCTTTCCAGTGAGAACAATCCCAGTTTACCCAATCTCTCCTCATAACTAAGCCCTTCCATACCAGGCAACATCCTGGTAAACCTCCTCTGCACTCTCTCTAAAGCCTCCACGTCCTTCCAGTAGTGTGGCGACCAGAACTGGGCGCAGTATTCCAAATGCGGCCGAACCAACGTTCTATACAACTGCAACATCAGACCCCAACTTTTATACTCTATGCCCCGTCCTATAAAGGCAAGCATTCCATATGCCTTATTCACTACCTTCTCCACCTGTGACGTCACCTTCAAGGATCTGTGGACTTGCACACTCAGGTCCCTCTGCGTATCTACACCCTTTATGGTTCTGCCATTTATCGTGTAGCTCCTCCCTACATTATTCCCACCAAAATGCATCACTTCGCATTTATCAGGATTGAACTCCATCTGCCATTTCCTTGCCCAAATTTCCAGCCTATCTATATCCTTCTGTAGCCTCTGACAATGTTCCTCACTATCTGCAAGTCCAGCCATTTTCGTGTCGTCCGCAAACTTACTGATCACCCCAGTTACACCTTCTTCCAGATCGTTTATATAAATCACGAACAGCAGAAGTCCCAATACAGAGCCCTGCGGAACACCACTAGTCACAGGCATCCAGCCGGAAAAAGACCCTTCCACTACCACCCTCTGTCTTCTGTGACCAAGCCAGTTCTCCACCCATATAGCCACCTCCCCCTTTATCCCATGAGATCCAACCTTTTGTACCAACCTACCATGAGGGACTTTGTCAAACGCTTTACTAAAGTCCATATAGACGACATCCACAGCCCTTCCCTCATCAACCATTCTAGTCACTTCTTCAAAAAACTCCACCAGGTTAGTGAGGCATGACCTCCCTCTCACAAAACCATGCTGACTATCGTTAATGAGTTTATTCCTTTCTAAATGCGCATACATCCTATCTCTAAGAATCTTCTCCAACAACTTCCCGACCACGGACGTCAAGCTCACCGGCCTATAATTACCCGGTTTATCCTTCCTAGCCTTCTTAAATAACGGGACCACATTAGCTATCCTCCAGTCCTCTGGGACCTCACCTGTGTCCAGTGACGAGACAAAGATTTGCGTCAGAGGCCCAGCGATTTCATCTCTCATCTCCTTGAGCAGCCTGGGATAGATTCCATCAGGCCCTGGGGATTTGTCAGTCTTTATATTCCCTAAAAAACCTAACACTTCCTCCCTTGTAATGGAGATTTTCTCTAACGGGTCAACACTCCCCACCGAGACACTCCCAGTCAACACATCCCTCTCCTTTGTGAATACCGACGCAAAGTATTCATTTAGGATCTCCCCTACTTCTTTGGGCTCCAAGCATAATTCCCCACTTTTGTCCCTGAGAGGTCCGATTTTTTCCCTGACAACCCCTTTGTTCCTAACGTATGAATAAAATGCCTTGGGATTCTCCTTAATCCTGTCTGCCAAGGACATTTTGTGACCCCTTTTTGCCCTTCTAATTCCTCGTTTGAGTTCTTTCATACTTTCTTTGTATTCCTCCATTTTTAGCTGCCTGGACCTAACGTACGCCACTCTTTTCTTTTTGACCAATCCCTCAATTTCCCTGGTTATCCGCGGTTCTCGAATCCTACCCTTCCTATCCTTCTTTTTTACAGGCACATGCCTGTCCTGTAGCCCTAACAACTGTTCCTTAAAAGACTCCCACATGCCAGATGTGGATTTACCCTCAAACAGCCTCTCCCAATCAACAGCTGCCAATTTCTGCCTAATCCCACTAAAGTTAGCCTTCCCCCAATCCAACACCTTACCCTTGCTGAATGCTGAAGCAGGCTTGAGAGTCTGAAAGGCCTACTCCAGCTCATATGTTGCTATCTTCCTTCTCTTAACATATATATTTATATATATATTATATATATATAAATTTGAAGTAAAAGCTACTTAAAAAGTTCTTACCTCATGCAGCGGGTGATACCTTTCATGGTACGAAGAGAACCCCCTGGGATGAAATGTTTGTTTTTGTTTCATTATGAGCTGCTGAACGTCCGCGATCAATACCCTGAAAATGATACATATTCTGTACAAGTGAGCTTGCTGGAAAGTAAATGACCAAAGAACAAAGAAAATTACAGCACAGGAACAGGCCCTTTGGCCTTCCAAGCCTGCGCCGACCATGCTGTCCAACTGAACTAAAACCCCCTATCTTTCCGGGGACCATATTCCTCCATTTCATTCCTATCCACGTATTTGTCCAGATGTCCCTTAAAAGTCACTATCGTATCTGCTTCTGCTACCTCCCCTGGCAGCGAATTCCAGGCACCCACCACCCTCTGTGTAAAAAACTTGCCTCGGGCATCTCCTTTAAACCTTGCCCCTCGCACCTTAAACCTATGCCCCCTAGTAATTGATTCTTCCACTCTGGGAAAAAGCTTCTGACTGTCCACTCTGTCCATGCCCCCTCATAACCTTGTGGACTTCTATCAGGTCACCCCTCAACCTCCGTTGTTCCAGTGAGAACAAATGAAGTTTCTCCAACCTCTCCTCATAGTTAATGCTCTCCATACCAGGCAACATCCTGGTAAATCTTTTTGTACTCTATCCAAAACCTCCATGTCTTTCTGTTTGGCCAGCCAAACAAAATTAGCAAAAGACACAAGTTTCAAACATTGGGAGGCTAACAATGTGGGAAGTGCTGTTAGTCATCCCCTAGTGGACCATTTGGTAAGTGAATCAAATAGGACCATCTGGGGCAGCAGTGGGAGTGCTACAATTAGCGCTCAGCACCCTGGGTTAGGGAGAGGAAAAACACCCTGCGTTTCCACTATCGATGGCTATCCAATGCTGAAAGCTGTGTGAATGTTAGGTAGGTACAAAAATCAGCCTGGGTTGCCAGTACTCACTGCCTATCCTCGCACATGAACAATGGCTGCAATTCCAAAAGGTTTTGCAACATTTTCATAATTGTATTCTATCTGTGACACGCGCATCACTATAAAAAATGTGTTTGGCGTACCTATACGTGACGGCTGCTGTAGTCAGTTGAGTTTTCACCTCTTCGATATTAGATGCATTGATGTAAAGGTGGATTTCTTTGTTGATTCTGATCTCATCAATTGAGCTTGGTTGCCAGAAAATAGGCTGCAGATAATGAAATCAGGTAGGTATTAGATTTTTGTACAACATTGAAGGGGGCAACTTTTATGCTTAATATCATGGACATTTTCACACGTTTATATCGAATTTATTTTGCCCGGCAACGAATGATGGAAATATTGTCAGCAGCTCACAGCAATGCGATGACTCATGGAGAGGTTCCTTGCACCCTCTAATCACTACAGACAGTTTAAATCACTTTAGCCTCCAGGCAGGGAAACACAGACAATAGCTCAACTGATTAGATTATGCAATCACAAAGGGAACTCTCCAGAAAGAGATTGGCCCAGGAGAAATAGGATCACTTCACCATTAGCCACAGATCAACCGCACCTATCTATAATGGCTTTTCAATACTTTGCTATTGTGTCACCGCTTTGTGTTAATTGCTGATTGTTTTAGTAGATACTGATTGCGTAACTTGTAGTAAATGACAATAACCCACGTGGGTCCCATTCATGCTATCAGCAACCGCTTTGAATGAGCTCATTACCATACATTTGGCGCGAAGTTCAAAACCCTATAAATTGTGAAGCACATAATGGCCAGGGGAAGCAGTTGGCTGGCAGCTGTGTTCCCCCAGGCCTGTGGTTTGTTATTTTGGACAGAGAATAAAGCTTGTGTTGCCTTTTGTACTGTACTCATGTCTGCTTGTCTTTTATGCTGGTAGGAAGCAAAAAACTTCCCCTTACAAACATTATCAAAAACAGCCTTTACTTAAGTCACTTTATAACTATTCTTAAATTTACTGTAATTTGTATGTCAGAATAGAACTCTGGCACTGCTAAAAGCAGGGTAGAATTCCTCTCATGTTCCCGATGAGCATGACTCATTTCAGGGAAGCCACACAAGACTTGGTTGAATGGACAATCCTTGCACAACACTAAGTTAAAGGTATCCTAATTAAAACTGTAATAGGAAGTCAATCAACAAAACGCATGCAATGTACAGTCAACTGACATTTCACTCTGTGTTTTACGGCAAATACGGTCAGCCTGCTAATTGAGACTAGAAAGTTTCCAATACTAGTATTCGGCCAGTGCACATGGTTGAGAAAGATAGTGTAACAGCATCACATGTAACATTGGGACCCCTCACACATTTTCATTACTCCCATTACTGCTTGGGACAGTGGGGCAAGAGAATTAGGTCATGAATGCCAGCTTTCAGGGAGAACCTGTTAATGTTTCACAGAATCACAGAATTCTTTCGTTGCAGAAGAGGCCATTCAGCCCATCATGTCTGCACCTGCTTTCCAAATGAGCATCATGACTTGGTGCCATTCCCCTGCCTTTTCCCCGTACCTCTGCACATTGTTTCTAGCCAAGTAATCATCTAGTGTTCTCTTGAATGCCTTGATTGAACCTGACTCCACCACACTTCCGGGCAGTGTATTCCAGACCCAAACCACTCGCAGTGTGAAAAAGTTTTTTCTCACATCACATTTGCTTCTTTTGTAAATCACTTTAAATCTCTGCTTTCTCGTTCTCAATGCTTTTACACGAGGGAACAGTTTCTCCCTATGTGCTCCATCCAGCCCCCTCATGATTTTGAACATCTCAATCAAATCTCCTCTTAGCCTTCTCCTCTCCAAGGAGAACAGTCCCAGCTCTCAATCTATCCTCATAACTGAAGTTTCTCATCCCTGGAACCATTCTTGTAAACTCTCTCCAATGCATTCACTCACATCCTTCCTATAGTGTGGTGTCCAGAACAGTGCACAGTATTCTAGCTGAGGTCTAACTAGTGTCTTGTATAAGTTCAGCATAACCTCCTTGTCCTTGTTCCTGTACTCTATGCCACTGTTAAAAAAGCCTTGGATACTGAATGCTTTATTAACTGCTCTCTCCACGTGTCCTGCCACCATCAATGATCCATGCACATATACGTCCAGGTCCCTCTGCTCCTGCAACCCCTTTAGAATTGTGCCCCTTATTTTATATTGCCACCTGACGTTCTTCATACCAAAATGAATGACCTTGCATTTTAAATTTAAATTAATTAAACAGCATTGATTGGGATTGTACATTGCCCGTCTGCCTTCATGATTGGCGGGCAGGCCGAGTGGCCAGGCGGCCTTTACATTTTGGCTGTAATCTTGATGCAGGGCAGGATGAAAGGTCAGGGCTCAAATAAAATTAACAAATAAAGAACAAAGAACAATACAGCACAGGAACAGGCCCTTCGGCCCTCCAAGCCCGTGCCGCTCCCTGGTCCAAACTAGACCATTCTTTTGTATCCCTCCATTCCCACTCCGTTCATGTGGCTATCTAGATAAGTCTTAAACGTTCCCAGTGTGTCCGCCTCCACCACCTTGCCTGGCAGCGCATTCCAGGCCCCCACCACCATGTGTCTGGGAGGTCTGCGTTTCATTGTGCGGTTTAGACACTTGTGGTGTAGTTTTTCTGCTGATATTTAGTTTTTTACAGGTCAGTAGCTGCCTCAGACAGCTCCGTAGCAGCTGTGCCCCCTGAGGAAGCATATTGGAAGTGCCAACCACATCCTCCCTTTTCTCAGTGCCCACCCTCTCTCCCGCCCTCCCCAGCAGCGCTCAGCATTTCACAGAGTGCATTTCATACTGGGTGGCCGTTAAATGGCCAGCCAACGTTAACAATGCCATCTTGGGTGGGAGCGGGTTTCACGTTCAAAATTCAGGTCTGTCTAATACTATGTATTTTGTAGATGGGATTTATTTTTTGTTTTCTCCAGGTCATTAGCAGCAAGCGGATATGAAAGGAAGAAGTATTAAATATGGATTACACAAGAGATAAGATTATCACAGAGGTTGAAAGGAGATGCAAAAGGAGAGTTCAGGTAAGTTTAAAGTGAAGTGTCCAAATGTGTGTTCTGCTTGTTTCCAAAGCTGTTGGGAGCATGGATAGAATTTAAGGAAATCTAGTTTCTGTAGTTTTTTTAAAAAAGTTTATTTATTAGTCACAAGTCAGCTTACATTAATACTGCAATGAAGTTACTGTGAAATTCCCCTAGTCGCCACACTCCGGCACCTGTTCGGGTACACTGAGAGAGAATTTAACATGGCCAATGCACCTAACCAGCACGTCTTTTGGACTGTGGGAGGAAACCGGAGCACCCCGTAGGAAACCCATGCAGACACAGAAAGAACGTACAAACTCCACACAGACAGTGACCTAAGACGAGAATCAAACCCGATCCCTTACAGTTAAAATGGTATGCAGAGCAGAAAAGTGCTTCTGTACATGACTATAGAGATCCCCAGAAATCTCAGAGAACATGGTCTCCCAAAAGAGCTAGGTTGGGAGGTGGCACTGCTAAGCTCATGGTTTGGAGCGCGAAAGGATAAAATGGCACCAATTTAGCTGGTTTACATGAGGGAATATGTAAAGATAAAAAGGTTTGCATATCTTTAGCAACTTTTGTGGCCTCAGGATCTCACAAAGCACTTTGCCGCCAAGTAAGTACTAAGTGGAGTAATTGTTGTAATGTGGGAAACATGGCAGCCAATTTAAGCACAGCAGGATCCCAAAGACAACAATAACTATGGTTGTGGAATAAATAGCGGCCAGTTGGTGATTGTGAAACAGCAGAATGTTATTGCTGGTCAAGAAATGGGAGAAGTAATCCAGGACAAACAGTGGAATGGAATGTTGTGTGTGTACTCTGCTATGGTCAGATAACCAAGCCTGCTCATTGTTCCACAGGAGCAGGCTGAGGGTAAGAGAGATTGTGTCTGCATTTTATTTATTTATTTTTCACTTAAATTTGGCTTAAAAATCGGAGTTTTTTTTTCAAAACAGGAAGTAGGCCCAGGAGCAGCCTGGGGAAGGTTTAAAAAGGGCTAATTTAAAAAGGAGGTTTTTTTTTCAAAACAGGAAGTAGGCCCAGGAGCAGCCTGGGGAAGGTTTAAAAAGGGCTTACCTTGGAGGTTTCAGCCTCATTGTTCCACAGGAGCAGGCTGAGGGTAAGAGAGATTGTGTCTGCCTTTTATTTATTTATTTTTCAGTTAAATTTGGCTTAAAAATCGGAGGTTTTTTTTCAAAACAGGAAGTAGGCCCAGGAGCAGCCTGGGGAAGGTTTTTTGGAGGGTTTAAAAGCAGGCCGCACTTTTGAGCGGGCAGCGCCTGGAGCGGGCAGTGGAGTGAGCAGGGAGCAGAGTGTGAGCTGTAAGGGCTTTGGCTCACAGGGCTTCGGTGAAGTCGAGGAAAGTTGTTTGTTTTTCTTCTGTTACACCCCCTTTTTTGTTTTATCTCCCAAAAACTAAAAAGGACATGGCTGGTATGAGTGGGAGGCCAGTATACTACATTCGGTGTGGGATGTGGGAGTTCCTGGAGACAACTTGCCTCCCGGAAGTCCATATCTGTGCCAGATGCATGGAACTGCAACTCCTGAAGGATCGTGTAAGGGAGCTGGAGCTGAGGCTTGATGAACTCAGTTTAGTTAGGGAAAATGAAAGATTAATAGATAAAAGTTATAGTCAGGTAGTGACACCAGGGTCTCGGAAGGAAGACACGTGGGTCACGGTTAGGAGGGGTAATAGTCAGAAGGGTGATGTGCCAGAAAGTACCCCAGTGGCAGTCTCCCATAAAAGAAAGGGATGGGCAACAGATGGGAGAAGGGAAGGGAGTGAGCAGTCTGTGGAGGGATCCCCTGCGGTTGTCCCCCTCCAAAATAGGTATATTGTTTTGGATTCTGTGGAGGGGGATAACCCTCCAGGGGTAAGCCACGAGGACCAGATCGCCTCCACGGAGACAGGCTCAGGGGTCCGGAAGGGAAAGAAGGGGTTTAGGAGAGCGATAGTTGTGGGGAACGCAATGGTTAGAGGCACGGACAGGCGGTTCTGTGGGAGTGAATGAGAATCCAGGATGGTAGTCTGCCTCCCTGGTGCCGGGGTACTGGATGTCTCCGAGAGGGTAGGAAGCATATTTAAAAAGGAAGGTAGTCAAACGGATGTGATTATACACATTGGTGAAAATGATGTAGGTAGGAAGAGCAGGGGGGTCATACGAGAGAAATTCAGGGAGTTGGGTGCTAGGCTAAAAAGTAAGGCCTCCAGGGTAGCAATCTCTGGACTGCTCCCGGTGTCTAGTGCAAGTGAGGCTCGGAACAGGGAGATTCTACAGTTGAACGCGTGGCTAAAGGACTGGTGCAAGAGGGAGGGTTTTAAATTCATAGATAACTTGGGAAATCTTCAAGTCAGGATGGCAACTGTACAGAAAGGATGGGTTACACCTTAACTGGAAGGGAGCAAATATCCTGGCTGGGAGTTTTGCTAGAGTGTTTCGGCAGGATTTAAACTAGTGTGGCAGGGGGTGGGGAACAAAACAGTAGGTCAGTAAATACTGAGGCTGGGGTTGAGCTGGGGGCCAGGGCAAGGCGAGCTAAGAAGAGGAGCACTCTGGAGGAGGATGACCTGAGTGGGCCTGGAGGTCTGGAGTGCATCTGCTTCAATGCGAGGAGCGTAACGGATGTGGTTGCGGTGACGGAAACTTGGTTAAAAGAAGGACAGGACTGGCAGCTGAATATTCTGGGTATAAGTGTTTTAAGCGAGACAGAGGAGGGGCTAAAAAAGGTGGGGGAGTAGCGATATTAGTTAAGGAGCATATTACCGCGGTGCAGAGGGTAGACAACTTAGAGGGGTCATGTACTGAGTCGCTGTGGGTGGAACTCAGAAACAGGAAGGGTGCAGTCACTCTGCTGGGGGTGTACTACAGACCACCCAACAGCCCACGGGAAGTAGAGGAAAGGATATGTCAGGACATTCTGGATAGGTGCAGAAAAAATAGGGTTGTTGTAGTGGGGGACTTTAATTTCCCTGGCACAGACTGGAAAGTGCTTAGAGCTGGGGGTCCGGACGGGGAGGAATTTGTAAAATGCGTATTGGAAGGTTCTTTGGAACAGTATGTAGATAGCCCGACTAGAGAGGGGGCTATACTGGACCTAGTTCTGGGAAATGAGCCCGGTCAGGTCGTCAAAGTTTCGGTAGGGGAACATGTGGCAAATAGTGACCACAACTCTGTTAACTTTAGGATAGTAATGGACAAGGATGAGTGCTGTCCTACGGGCAGGGTGCTAAATTGGGGGAAGGCTAACTATAGCCGGATTAGGCAGGAATTGGTGGATGTTGATTGGGAGAGGATGTTTGAGGGTAAGTCCGCGTCTGGCATGTGGGAGTCTTTTAAGGAACTATTGATAAGGCTGCAGGATAGGCATGTGCCTATAAAAAGGAAAGATAGGAAAGGTAGGATTCGAGAGCCGTGGATAACCCGGGAAATTGAGGATCTGATTAAAATGAAAAGGGATTTTTATTATTTTAATGTACGTTAAGTCCAGGCAACAGAAAACAGATGGAGCTCTGGAGGAATACAGAGAGAGTAGGAAAGAACTCAAACGGGGAGTTAGAAGGGCAAAAAGAGGTCACGAGATGTTCTTGGCAGGCAGGATTAAGGAGAATCCTAAGGCATTCTATTCATACGTTAGGAACAAAAGAGTTGTCAGGGAGAAAATCGGACCTCTCAGGGACAAAGGAGGGGAATTATGCTTAGAACCCAAGGGAATAGGGGAGATCCTAAATGAATACTTTGCATCGGTATTCACGAAGGAGAGGGGCGTGTTAACCCGGAGTGTCTCGGAGGGAGGTGTTGACCCGTTAGAGAAAATCTCCATTACAAGAGAGGAAGTGTTAGGTTTTTTAGGGAACATTAAAACTGACAAAGCCCCAGGGCCTGATGGCATCTATCCTCGACTGCTCAGGGAGACGAGAGATGAAATTGCTGGGCCTCTGATGGAAATCTTTGTCGCTTCTTTGGACACGGGTGAGGTCCCTGAGGATTGGAGGATAGCGAATGTGGTCCCGTTGTTTAAGAAGGGTAGCAGGGATAACCCAGGAAATTATAGGTCGGTGAGCTTGACGTCCGTGGTTGGGAAGTTGTTGGAGAGGATTCTTAGAGACAGGACGTATGTGCATTTAGAAAGGAACAATCTCATTAGTGACAGACAGCATGGTTTTGTAAGAGGGAGGTCGTGCCTTATAAATTTGGTGGAGTTTTTTGAGGAAGTGACAAAAACAGTTGATGAAGGAAGGGCCGTGGATGTCGTCTATATGGATTTCAGTAAGGCATTTGACAAAGTCCACATGGCAGGTTGGTTAAGAAGGTTAAGGCTCATGGGATACAAGGAGAAGTGGCTAGATGGGTGGAGAACTGGCTTGGCCATAGGAGACAGAGGGTAGTGGTCGAAGGGTCTTTTTCCGGCTGGAGGTCTGTGACCAGTGGTGTTCCGCAGGGCTCTGTACTGGGACCTCTGCTATTTGTGATATATATAAATGATTTGGAAGAAGGTGTAACTGGTGTAATCAGCAAGTTTGCGGATGACACGAAGATGGCTGGACTTGCAGATAGCGAAGAGCATTGTCGGGCAATACAGCAGGATATAGATAGGCTGGAAAATTGGGCGGAGGTGGCAGTTGGAGTTTAATCCGGATAAATGTGAAGTGATGCATTTTGGAAGAAATAATGTAGGGAGGAGTTATACAATAAATGGCAGAGTCATCAGGAGTATAGAAACACAGAGGGACCTAGGTGTGCAAGTCCACAAATCCTTGAAGGTGGCAACACAGGTGGAGAAGGTGGTGAAGAAGGCATATGGTATGCTTGCCTTTATAGGACGGGGTATAGAGTATAAAAGCTGGAGTCTGATGATGCAGCTGTATAGAACGCTGGTTAGGCCACATTTGGAGTACTGCGTCCAGTTCTGGTCGCCGCACTACCAGAAGGACGTGGAGGCGTTAGAGAGAGTGCAGAGAAGGTTTACCAGAATGTTGCCTGGTATGGAGGGTCTTAGCTATGAGGAGAGATTGGGTAAACTGGGGTTGTTCTCCCTGAAAAGACAGAGAATGAGGGGAGATCTAATAGAGGTGTACAAGATTATGAAGGGGATAGATCGGGTGAACGGTGGGAAGCTTTTTCCCAGATCAGAAGTGACGTTCATGAGGGGTCACGGGCTCAAGGTGAGAGGGGCGAAGTATAACTCAGATATTAGAGGGATGTTTTTTACATAGAGGGTGGTGGGGGCCTGGAATGCGCTGCCAAGTAGGGTGGTGGAAGCAGGCACGCTGACATCGTTTAAGACTTACCTGGATAGTCACATGAGCAGTCTGGGAATGGAGGGATACAAACGATTGGTCGAGTTGGACCAAGGAGCGGCACAGGCTTGGAGGGCCGAAGGGCCTGTTTCCTGTGCTGTACTGTTCTTTGTTCTTTGTTCTATACGAGGAGCTAAGTGAGGGCAATCCCACTAGCTGGACAATGGAGGAAAGACACTGCATCTTGGTTAAAAGGAAATTAGACGACTAAATGGTCTAAATTGTTATGTTTGAACGCTCCTCAATCACATGACTTGGAATTCTAAAGAAAATTGTGTAAGCATTTTGAACTTTTTAAAATAAAGCAAATTGTTCAATGAAAGGTAAAATTAATGAACTGTAAGAAAACATTAACTAATGCCTAAAAAAAAGTTAAACTTTACCTTATATTGGATGCATATTTGTTTGACAAATTGAACCTCTTCATCCGACTGAGGCTTAATAGCCCAAACCTGGTCTCTAAAAAACAAACAATACGATGGTGGGTTAATGACGGCTTCTGAAGATCATTCACAACCATTTCTAAATGGATAATTTCACACATGCATTTCCTATTCAACGTTGAATATTGATCATATGCGACAAAGATTTATTTGATCCACATAAATGATGTCTGACGGCTGAAAGTGCAGGAGTATAGCTGTACCCAAAGCAGGTTTATGCAAGCTGCGATTTCTCTGTGAAAGAACTACGAACAGGAGTCAAACCCAGTGTAACTGTCATTCCGATTGAGAGGAAGTTTGATTGTCAGCACCACCAAGGATAACATGCAAATTACCCTGAAGATTGATCCCCAGTCATTTTACTTGCCTTATTGGCGAAGAGGCAACTATGACTCCGGTAAAGGTCCCTAACAAACAAGCTAAAATATAAAATGCCATCTTGGATGGCACCGGAAATACACAATGTAGAAAGATTTTATGTGTTCTGTCATTTGACCTGGACTATCGATTCACAGGACTCGTAGTATTTGTACTCTAGTTAAAGTTTATACTGACCGGAATCCAGCTTACAAACAAGGTTTTTCCAGGAGCAGCTGGCGATAGATCAGGGTTGCAGCATTGATCGAAGGGGGCACAAGGGTAACAACACTGGCTCTTGTTTTCTCATGTAATGGTGTCAATCAGTACGTGTTCAGCTATTAGAGAGCCTGGTACAAAACAATATCCCATAATCCCCATCAAATTACCTCAAGCGATTTGACCTTTGTAAGAATCTGTCAATCGTGATCCTATGTAACTGATTGTAATATATTTAAATGAGGGCCAGTTGAATGGCAGACCCAGGAGCGCTGGTTTTTAAACTTGCAAATTGCCAGGTTTCGAGTTAGGTTGCAAAATAAAAGGCACAACTATTACCAGGATTGGCAGAAGTTTTGCCACGTGGAGGCTGTTATAAGTAAGAGCAGTGATCATAGCGGCTGGCAATGATTATTGTAGCTTTCTTTTTAAATACAGAAAGTCTTGGAAGTGCTTCTGATAGTAACAATGTGAGGTCACTGGAATTTGGTTCACCATCCTCTCCTGCCCCTCCCTAAAGTCAGAGTGTTTCAGGATCGGCTATGGCTAACCTTTGTACACCATTATCAGGGGCAGCACAGTAGCACAGTGGTTAGCACTGCTGTCTCAAAGCACCAGGGACCCAGGTTCGATTCCCAGCTTGGGTCACTGTCTGCGTGGAGTTTGCACCTTCTTCCCATGTCTGCTCTGGTTTCCTCCCACAGTCTGAAAGACTTGCTGGTTAGGTGCATTGGCCGTGCTAAATTCTCCCTCAGTGTACCCGAACAGATGCCGGGACGTGGCGACTAGGGGATTTTCACAGTAACCTCATTGCAGTGTTAGTGTAAGCCTACCTGTGACAAATAAGTAATGATGTGGAAATGCCGGCGTTGGACTGGGGTGAACACGGTAAGAAGTCTCACAACACCAGGTTAAAGTCCAACAGGTTTATTTGGTAGCAAATACCATAAGCTTTCGGAGCACTGCTCCTTCGTCAGATGGAGTGGAAATGTGCTCTCAAGTTGTTCCCTCCACCCACATTGTCTGTACCTTTAAGACCTGGCTGGCTGTAGGATTCGCATTCTAATCAGTATTCTGCAACTTGATTTTGTCTGTTTGCACTGTTTGAGAGCGCATTTCCACTCCATGTGACGAAGGAGCAGTGCTCCGAAAGCTTATGGTATTTGCTACCAAATAAACCTGTTGGACTTTAACCTGGTGTTGTGAGACTTCTTAACAAATAAGTAAATCATAGAATCTCTACAGTGCAGAAGAGGCCATTCGGTCCATAAAACCTGCACCGACTCTCCAACAGAGTATATTACCCAGGCCCTCTCCCCCACCCTATCCCTGTAACGCCACACATTCACCATGGCTAATCCCCCCAACCTACACATCTTGGGACACTAAGGGGCAATTTAACATAACAAATCCACCTAACCTGCATATCTTTGGACTGGGGGAGGAAACCGGAGCACCCGGAGGAAACCCATGCAGACATAGAATCATAGAAGAATCATAGAAACCCTACAGTGCAGAAGGAGGCCATTTGGCCCATCGAGTCTGCACCGACCACAATCCCACCCAGGCTCTACCTCCACACATTTTACCCACTAATCCCTCTAACCTACACATCTCAGGACTCTAAGGGGCAATTTTTAACCTGGCCAATCAACCTAACCCGCACATCTTTGGACTGTGGGAGGAAACCGGAGCACCCGGAGGAAACCCACACAGACACGAGGAGAATGTGCAAACTCCACACAGACAGTGACCCGAGCCGGGAATCGAACCCAGGACCCTGGAGCTGTGAAGCAGCAGTGCTAACCACTGTGCTACCGTGCCGCCCATGGGGAGAATGTACAAACTCCACACAGCCAGACACCCAAAGCCATAATTGAATCGGGTCCCTGGCGCTGTGAGGCAGCAGTACTAACCACTGTGCCACCATGCTATAATGATGGCTGGAGAAAAGTAGTGAGTGATGATGCATTAGAAACCTGAATTCTCCCTCCCGTGAGGGGAATACAATTGTAATGAGGAACTTAAGAGAGTTTGATGTTGATGGAAAGAGAAAATGAGAGCCTATAACATAACTAATTTCATCCCTGCAGGTTTTCCTTTCACATCCATCCTTCTTTACTAATTGTTTGTGGCCAAGCAACACCCTGGAAATCAATGTTGTGCCTCACTGATTGGGGAAATCCATGCAGTAAATATCATAGCTGTTCATTGCCGAATATTTTTGGACGCAAAAGGTCTGGCTCCCGCTTTCAGGATTACTTTAGAAGCTGGACACATCAAGGAAATAAAATCAACTAAAAAAACAATAACTGCTCAAAATCTGCAATGTTGCAAAAAATGTTACAAAGACATGGATCGTCATCAACTTTTGAAAAAACCGAAGGCAGTCTTGATCTGTGACCTCAGTCAAATCTCTGACACCCTCCAAGCCTCTCGCTATTTATAGGTGGCTCTCAAATTTCCTAACAATTCCCTGGGATCTGGTGAACTGGTGTGACCACAATAATTTCTCCCTCAAGTGCTATTTGATCTTCACTATTCTCCCTCAAATAGCACTTGTTAGAGATGGTCGGGATAAGGCTTCAGATGCATTACTGATGTGTGTTCATGTTGGGAAAATGTGTTGTTAATAAACTTAGTTCAACAGCAATGGTATCGGTCAGTGAGTATCATAAAAACAAGATGTTAAGTCTAAATGAAATTTGTTTTCTAAAGAGACCGCTGATGTGTTAATTCGTGATCTTAATTCAATGTTCGTAAAAGTGAGTGGGTGTTCTTCAAATGGAGGCTACGAGTTGCCTTTACCATTCCTGACCGATGATGCTTAGTTATAAAGACCAGGGGACAGGAAGGCTGCCTGTCCTGTGAGCAAGCACAGGGAGTTGTGAAAAATCAGGGCATTTTTATATACACAGTTGACAACAAACAGAAGAACAACAACCTGAGTTTATGCAACCTTTTATTGCAGGAAACTATTCCAAGGTACTTCATAGAAAAGTAATGAAACCAAAATGGACATCGAGGCAAAAGATGACTTAAGGAAGAGGGATCAAAGAGATGGCTGAAGACGCAGTGGCCAATGATGGGGCATAGGAAGGGGGAGTTGCGCAAACGGCACTGAGCTTTCCGCTTGGTGAGCGGGAGTACTATGTTAGGCTGGAGAAATGGCCAAACCAGGATCCGAGATCACCATCGCAGACGTCAGATCGGCCTTCTTGAAAGTCAACCCACGGAAAGCGACTGGCCATGATGGGATACCCGGATAAACACTCGGATCCTGCACGGACCAGCTGGCAGGGGTGTTCGCAGACATCTTCAACCTCTCTTTACACCAATCTGAGGTCCTTATCTGTTTCAAGAAGATGACCATCATCTCTGTACCAAAGAAAAGCCAGGCAGTGTGCCTTAATAACTATTGCCTGGTGGCTCTGACATCCATCATTACGAAGTGCTTCGAAAGGGTAGTCATGGCCTGAATCAATTCTGGCCTCCCAGACTGCCTGGATCTACTACAGTTCACCTATCACCGCAATAGGCCCACAGCAGATGCCATCTCCCTGGCTCTACACTCAACCCTGGAATACCTAGATAACAAAGGCACTTATGTTAGACTCCTATTTATTGACTACAGCACAACCTTCAACACTATTATTCCTATAAAACACATCTCCAAACTCTGTGGCCTAGGGCTCAGCTCCTTGCTCGGTGACTGGATCCTACACTTCCTAACCCACAGACCGCAATCAGTAAGGATAGGCAACAACACCTTCTCCACGATCATCCTCAACAGGAGTGCTCCACAAGGCTGTGTCCTTAGCCTCTTACTATACCCCTTATACATTTACGACTGTGTGGCCAAATTCCCCTCCAACTCGATTTGCAAGTTTGCTGACGACACCACCGTGGTGGGTGGCAGAGTACAGGAAAGAGATAGAGAATCTGGTGAACTGATGTGACCACAATAATTTCTCCCTCAATGTCAACAAAATGAAGGAGAAATTCATCAACTTCAGGAAGCGTAGTGGAGGACATGCCTCTATCTACATCAATGGGGTTGAAGTGGAAATGGTTGAGAGCTTCAAGTTTCTAAGTGTCCAGATCACCAATAACCTGTCCTGGTCCCTTCACGCCGACGCTATAGTTAAGAAAGCCTATCAAAGCCCTCTACGTTCTCAGAAGGCTAAGGAAATTTGGCATGTCCGCTACGACTCTCACTAACATTTACAGATACACCATAGAAAGCATTCTTTCTGGTTGTATCACAGCTTGGTATGGCTCCTGCTCTATCCAAGACCACAAGAAATTACAAAGTGTCGTGAACAAAGCCCAGTCCATCACACAAACCAGCCTCCCTTTCCGTTGACTCTGTCTACACTTCCCGCTGCCTTGGAAAAGCAGCCAGCATAATCAAGGACCCCATGCACCTTGGACATTCTCTCTTCCACCTTCTTCCATTGGGAAAAAGATACAAAAGTCTGAGGTCATGTACCAACCGACTCAAGAACTGCTTCTTCCCTCTGCCATCAGACTTTTGAATGGACCTACCTCATATTAAATTGATCTTTCTCTACAGCCTAGCTATGACGATAACACTACATTCTGCACTCTCTCCTTTCCTTCTCTATGAACGGTATGCTTTGTCGGTATAGAGCACAAGAAACAATACTTTTCACTGTATACTAATGCACGTGACAATAATAAATCAAATCAAAGAAAAGTTACAGAGATAAGAATGGACAAAGTCATAAAGACATTTAAATACAAGGATGAGAGTTTTAAACTTGACATGTTGAGGGGTCAATGTAGCCCAGTGAGCATAGGAGTGATGGCTGAGAGTAACCGCTGGCTCCATTTGTAAACCCCTGTTTCTGAGGTCCCAATCTGAGGTCCTTATCTGTGTCAAGAAGATGACCATCATCTCTGTACTAAAGAAAAGCCAGGCAGTGTGCCTTAATAACTATTGCCCGGTAGCTCTGACATCCACCATTATGAAGTGCTTCGAAAGATTAGTCATGGCACAAATCAATTCTGGCCACCCCTCCAAAACATCAAGTAGAGGAATGTTATATATTTAAATGTTTGCATGATTGCTTTAAGAGCCAGTGATATGATTTGATGGTGATATCATTAGGGTGTTTCACAAGCTCCTGTTTTGGTTTTACTTTCTACTCCATACAGGCAATGGCTCCTACAATAAATCTGTTGTTATTTTGAATCTGCGTAGGCAAACCAAATCTTTTTCTTTTTGTTTAAAACCCGCAACCCCTAACACAGTCCGGACATTACAAGGAGCTTATGGACGTTGTAATTAAGATTGAGACCACCTGATTAGCTGCGCTGCTGCTTCCCTCTCTTCTCTTAGCCCACTGGGCCAAACTTCTTCTAAGGTTCCACCCTGCCCTTCCCTAAATTCATATCTTTCTCCAGTTCCTCTCCTATCTTCTCTCTCATGCTCTTTTTGAGCTTAGCTTGACCACGAGGCCCACCTCCTGCTCCTTCGATCCTATTCCACCAAATCACTGACCACCTAACTTTTCTTCCCGGCTCTCATGCCACTTGATTTTGTTAATGGTTCTCGCTCTCTTCAGGTATTGTCCATTTCTCCTTTAAATCTGCCTTCTTCATCTCCTCCTCAAAAAAAATCCTTGACCCTCTGTTCTTGCAAACTACAGTTCTGTCTTCGACCTCTCTTATCCCCTCCAAGTCCTTGAACATGCTGTTGCCTCCCAATCCCATCTTTCCCAGAATTCCATGTCTGAATCCTTCCAATCAGGTTTCCGCCTCTGCCATCATCAAAATATCTCTTATTAATGTCACAAATGTGATTTGACCACAGCAAACTATCCCTCCTTGCCTCCTGTCTGCAACTGTTGACATGGTTGACCACACTATCCTCCCAGAGTGTCTCCTCAACATGGTTCAGCAGAGTGAGACTGCATTCCTCTGGCTCCATTCACTTCTATCCGGTTTTAGCCAGTGGGTCACCTGCAATGGTATCTCTTCCCACTCCTCCAGCCAGTACCTCTAGTGTCCCCCCAAGGATATATTCTTGCCCCTCCCCCTCGCCCCTCTCATCTACATGTTGCCCCTCAGCGATATTATCTGAAACACAGCTTCCATATGTATGCTGATGACACCCAGCTCTATCTCACCATCACCGCCTCAGCTCCTCCATTCTAGCTCAATTATTAATCTACTTGCCCAACCTCCAGTATTGGAATACCAGAGGTTTTCCTCCAGCTAAATATTGGCACGGCTATTTTCGTTGGCCGCTGCCACAAGCTCCATTCCCCAGCCGTCAACTCCTTCTCGCTCCCTACCAACTGGCCGAGGCTGGACCAGGCGGTATGTAATCTTGGTGTCGTACTTGACTTTGAGATGAGATTCCGATCACATATTCATGCCGTCACTAAGACCACCTATTTCCACCTCTGTATCAACACATAGGGGGGCGATTCTCCCATTCCGGCTTGCTAATTTTTTAGCGCGGTTGGCCAGGAGAATCGTGTTTGGGCCGATTCGCGGGATTCGCACATGTGTTCCCGACGCGCGCGCATCTCTGAGTGACGGATATTGACGCAGTCAGGACCATGCTGGAAACCAGCGGGAACAGCAAGCAGGTAAATGATTTTAATTTATTTTTAATGTAATTTAAATGTCATAATCGGACCCGGGACTGAAGTCTCCAGGCTCCATAGCATCTCCCACCCCGCCAGTGCAATTTCACTCCGGTGGGGTTCAGACTAGCTCCTCTCTTGGGGAGTAGCGGGAAACCCCACTGGAGTGAAGGGGGCAATCGGGGCCCACCAGGGGGTTGGGCAGAGAGGGGGTGGTGCCCCCGGGCATGGGCACCCTGGCAGTGCAGGCCTGTGCCCCCTGGCACTGCCCAAGAAGCAAAGTGCCCATGCCCAGGGGATGGGGCTTAGGGGTGGGGCCAGCTGGGGGAGGGGCCTAGAGGCGATCGATGGGGGTGGGGGGGTCACGCTTCCACTCTGCATTTAGATCGATCGGGGCTGGAGGGAGACCAGCAATTGGGGCGGGGGGGGGGTCTGCCGGGGGGGTTGTCTGCCTCCCGTTGTGGGGGGGGGGATCGGCCAGGAGGGATTGTCACTGCTGGGGAGGAGGGCTAGAGATTGGGATGCTCTGGAATGGGAAGAGGGTCGGGATTGACACAGGAGTGGTCGTGGGGGCCGCGATCGGGCCGTGGGGAGGGTGGGGAGGGGGCTTGCAGGGGCAGTGGGGGTCCCAGGCTAGCCAGCTCGATCACTGGCCAGCAAACGGGAGGCTGACAGATCGAGGCCACTGTGCATGTTCAAAGGCCTGGAACTCTCAGACTCTGGCGTGAATAGGCCTTGCCCCGAGCCTTTAATGATATTCACGATTGTGACCTCTGCATTGCACAGAATGTGGGAGGTTTGCGTCTGAACTCCCACTGGAAAAAACAATCATGATTTACATCAGTTTTCCCGTGAATTCAGCACTTAGAACTTTTTTGGGAGAATCGCCCCCACAATGCAGGATTCTACGACCTCGATTGGGCAAGGTTCATAAAATCCTGCCCAAGGCCAATGGAGAATTCTATTCTGCAAGCCTCGTCCACCCTGAATCCAGGGTGGGCGAGGCGGTAAAATTCCAGCCACAGCCTCAGCTTACTTGCTGCCTTCATCCAAAACTTGATCTCGACTTGACTATTCCACTTCAGGCTGGCTTCCCATGTTGTAGCCCTCTATAAACTTGCTGATCTTATCCATCTTTCACAAGTACTATTCACCCATCACTCCTCTGTTTGCTACATTGACTTCCGGTTACACAATGCCTGGCAGGTTCAAAATCCTGGAACTCCCACCCTAACAGCACTGTGGGTGTACCTACACCAATTGTTGGCGTATGTACATTACAGGGACTGCAGCGGTTCAAGAAGGCAGCTCACCACATTCTTAAGGACAATGAGGGATTTACAATAAACAATGGCCTAGCCAACGATGCCCCAAAAAATCCATGAACGAATAACAAAAAAAAAGTGTGACTTTATAATGGGTAACTCTGCATCTAAACCCAATTTAGATTTGGCCTTTGCCTTCTCCTTCACCTGAATGTTCCACTTGATCTTCACTCTGAAGACGGGAATGGGTTAATGAACTCTGTAACACTTAGAGTGAACTCTGTGATAAGTAGAGATTGTGTGAGAAGCACTCTAGGGCTCATGTTTTCGTTAGAGCTCGGTGTCTTCATGTCTATAAAGCCTGTTTACATGTATCCAAACCAGATAAGAGAGACAGCTATCCTTGCTGTTCCCAGCTAATTGTATATCAGGAATGTGGCTAAGCAGACTCCATTTTATGTTCCTTTCTATTATGTACCTTTGTTTAACACGCTGGAGCTGACATGTATACCTTCTGTCATCGTATAACAATAGATTCATATATTCATTATATGCTATTCATCTACTGATATAAATTGCTATATAGGCTCTTGTGTTTTAGTTAACCTGTTTGTGCAAACTTATAATGTAAACAACCCACAGGAGTCCACATAGAGGCGACAAAACACAGCCTTGAGACGGCCACGACTACGCGGACTACGCAAAGGATGGAATCGTTGAGACAGCAATAATCATGGGAAGATGAGGACGTGACCAGGGGCAAAAAATTGTGTATAAATGTGTGCTCTTGACCTGTATTCACTGAGAAGTCTGAGGCCGTGTTAGGCATCGGACCTCTCCCACAATTGTGCAAATAAACCACTGTACTTTGACTTACCACTCGTCTCAGAGGTATTATTTTACCTACAACAACTCATTGGGTGGGATTTTATGGCCTCGCTCGTCCCGAAACCGTAAAATCCTGCCCTCATGTTTGGCAACATGGAATGTTGACTTTTTTTCTCCTCATGTTTGTGCCTTCATACATGCAGGCATTGATATGTAGGCTGTCTTCTTGGCTTCTGCGAACTTCTGATATTCATTCCTGCAAGTTTCTTTGATGGGTTTCAGCTGTTGTTGGCTGAGATTGTGTGACCAAAAACAAACCATTTTTTAACTTGCTCTTTGGGTGAGGGCAATTGCCCTCGAGGGTGGTGGTGAGCTGCCTTCTTGAACCGCTGCAGTCCCTGTAATGTACATACGCTAACAATTGTGTTAGGGAGGGAGTTCCTGGAGTAAATGCAGTGAAATCTACCAGTACCTAATTTAAGGAGCAATAGTCAGCAGGGCAAGCTCAGAGAGCTGAAACTCTCAGAAAATATTTTAAGAGGATATGATTCATCTGTACAATGACAAAGAGGTTTGATTCTGTTGCAAGAAGAAGGAATGGGGTTACATGCCCAGAAGTAACTCTTTTCGCAGAGTATCATCGAACTATGGAATAAGTTGGCAGTACGAACACTGAATACAGTGAAGAGAGCTTGTTGAGTTCCTGCCCATGGAAGACATCTAGAGTTCTAGAGGGTAGCTGGCTTGACCAGGATCAATGGTCCTGGTCACTTGATCTCTTGGACCTCGCTTGATCATCTACAGGGAACGAGTGAGGAGTTTTCATAAATTGATTTAAGTTTTTTTTCTTGCTTCTACCAGGAAGTTGTTTGATTAAGGACATACTCTCTTCCACCTTCTACCTTGG
The DNA here is from genome assembly GCF_964213995.1 of Mustelus asterias. NCBI lineage: Eukaryota > Metazoa > Chordata > Chondrichthyes > Carcharhiniformes > Triakidae > Mustelus > Mustelus asterias. Next base: position 7,799,089 of record NC_135817.1, on the reverse strand, counting down.
GAAGGAGATACAAAAGTCTGAGGTCACGTACCAACCAACTCAAGAACAGCTTCTTCCCTGCTGCCATCAGACTTTTGATTGGACCTACCCTGCACTAAGTTGATCTTTTTCCACACCCTCGCTATGACTGTAATACTACATTCTCCACGCTCTCCTTTCCTTCTCTATGAACGGTATGCTTTGTCTGTATAGCACGCAAGAAACAATATTTTCACTGTATACTAATACATGTGACAATAATAAATCAAATCAGGTAGGGTGAGGGAGGGGGCAAAGACAGGCAGTGGGCTTAGTGGTGAGAAAAGGTTGCATCATGTGGCATAGAATAGTTTTGATGGACCAATTTCCTGGTGCTTTTCATATGCATATAACATGATGGCAAATATTTCCATTTGGATAGTCAGCCTTAGTGAAGAATCCAAGGATGTCATGCCTTCAGAAATCCTTGATCACTGGCAGCACCTGTTGGAAAATCATGCTCATTCATAATTACAAGAAGAAATTGAAATAATCCCACCACCGATTGAGTCCTTCATTTCAGGCGGTTGGGCAAAATCAGTTTATTTTGTACAAGAGAATTCTGACTGAATATCTCACTTTATAGCCAGTACATCCATTGAGCTGCCTGTGGGAATTTTTTGTGTTGCCATGGTGATCTGGTGGAGAATGACGGAGACAATTCCTATCCCTGCACGCCGGCCCCTCCACTTAATCGAGTCAAAAATTTATCCTCACAGCCTTTCTGGGCTCAAAGACAATCTATATGCTATTTTAATTGTCTAGAGGAGCAACACCACTGATGGGAATTAAATTAAATTATGCAGTTAGACACACAAACAACTTGACTGCAGGTAACCGCTTCCTTCGACAAAGTGCAAAGACGAGACTAGGGGTCAGAATCTAAGGTCAAAAGAAGCATGAGTTCAAAGACAGTTAATTTTTAGCTCACAGGACCTAGAGCTGCTCACAGGGGATTGTTACTGAATGAGAACTTGGGCACTATTATCCAGTTGAACTGTGGAACTTTTGCCTTGAAATCACACTGAGCAATATTATAATATGTTCTTGATTTTGTGTGTAATTCCCCTAGCTGGTTTAAATAAAGGTCTTTAATGTATTTATTAATATATGCAGCCTGATTTCAACCCTTGAGTGTGAACGCATACGTACATCAATTAGTATCACTGCTTTTCCTCATGTGGTCCTTCTGTATTTATGGCAGGTATGATATAAAGAACAAGCTGGCCAAACAGCTGGCAGGGACCCTCCGATCAGTTCAGAGACCTAACAAGGAGCCCCTCCTATCCTTGGCCTCCACCAACTCACACAGTGAAAGCTACCAGGCCGGATGCTTGGTGTTGGCCTCATTGGTTAAATTTGGCTGGTAGAGGTAGGGAATATTGGATGACTCGGGATACTGAGGCCCTGGTCAAGAAGAAGAAGGAGGCACATGACGTGCATAGGCAGCTGGGATCAAGTGGATCCCTTGAAGAGTATAGAGGGTTGCCCAAACAGTCCTAAAAGAAATTAAATGGTATGTTGTGCTTTGGTCTAAAGAACCCCAAGACTTTTCAATTTTTCCTAATGATTACAACTTCTCAGTTTCAACATCATCTCAGTAAGTCTTATTTCCACCATCTGCGGTGCCTCCAGATCCTTCCTGTAGCAGAGACCAGAACCGTGCATGGTACTCCACAAGCGTGGTCAGCTGTTTTTGTAGAAATGTATCGATCGTGCAATTTTGTCATGTCAATGCAATTCTTAGATGGGAGAGGAGGTGAAACTGCTGACAGTTCTGACCAATGCAGCAGTCTCATGCTTGATACAAGTGTGGGACAACGTGTTCGTTGATAATGCCATTCTGGACTAGAAGCCAAAAGCAGGGGAATAACTTTTACTGCCCCCCCCAGCAGTGGCATCACGATTGTGCCGGTTACTTTGCAGCAGATGGCATAGTTCTGCAGTTGGTTCTCTGCAGAGACAATCAGGGTCAGTGTGCTAGTGCTCACAGACACAGAGGTGGGCAGTCTGGCTCTGATGCCTGCTGATCTCCCTGGCACATCCTTCTCTTATCTTGTACCTTTCAGCCATGAAATATCATACCGGGACTGTCCCAGAACAAACCTCGGTCGCTGCGCTTGACTTGCTGATTGCTGAGGAAACCTGCCTTGCCACTCTCTTGGCTCTCATGAAAACTTATATTACAAGAGCTTGTCTCTTCAGCTCTTCTGGTTCTACTGCAGTCTTATAAATGTGCTGATTACAACCAGCTTTCTAACGAATTAACAGACAGCATTCAGCTATTTTAGATTCATGCCTTCTGTTCTAATAAAAATATCAAACTCAAATAAATATAAAAATGACAAAAAAAACCAAAAGCACAGAATGAATCAGGCCATTAAAAGTATCAAAAAGCAGATTCATAGCCCCCCCCCTCCCCTAGGAGCTAAGTCATGCACAATTCAAATGGACAAAAGGCATATCTAATATAATTCTGTCCTATACAGACAGAAAATTATCCTATGCTTCATTTAACTATATTCTATTATTTAAATGAATGTCCTGCACTATCAGTCAATCGTGCATGGAACATAGAAATAGAGTCAATCTAATGTTGGATCACCAGTCCCGACGATTATTACAGCCGTATTATGTTCCTTACCGATCAAGGAGTACGTCAGTCTTTGTCTGAGTCACAGAATGTTTATGTCAGGACATATCAAACTGGTTTCACAGCTGCAGTCTCTCTGGGTTGACTGCAGGTACTCATGGTGAAGCAACAGAAGTGAATGGAAGGGAGATGAAGTAAGGTGGGAGGAGGTTCAAGTGTAGCTTATACACTGGCACAGAGCTATTGAATTGGATGGTCTGTTTCTGTGCTGTAAAATTCTATATAAAAGTATTCTGCCAAGCCAAGAGAATGAGAGTGTATGTCATGCAAGCTGATACACCCGCGTAATTATCTCAAAGGCCCAACAGGGATATGTTTTGCACCACCAATAGTTGGGAATGATTACCTAATGGACTGAACCTGAAATCAGTGTAGCTAAATTAGGGATTGTCTCCTGATTTAGTAGGCGAGCACAGTGTGGTAGTTAGCAACACAGATGAGGAAGCTCACAGGTTTAGTGAGATCTGTAAAGCACTTTCAGTATGAAGGACATAGCAGAGCACGTGACAGCCAGTTCATTATTTTTGCAGTACAGGCACTGTTACAGGCAGCCAGTTTTCCCACCAAGTCTCAGAAACAGAAAACCAGAGAATCAAGCCGTCTTTATGCGCTGAAAACCTCTGACCTTGCCGCGACTGGGATTCTCCAGTGCCACTGCAGTGAATGGAGTTTTGGCTGAGTGCCAAATTCTCCAGTCACAGTGGTAGGGCGAACAAGGATCCCACTCATGGCGTTTAGTTGAGGAGAAACAATTCTTCAACTGGTGACCAGGGGATCTTTTCTCCTCAAGAATCAGTCATGGCCTTACTTTGGACATCTCCTCTGCAAGATTCCACTTCTGACAGTACAGCATTCCTTCAATGCTGCTCTGAACTGTAAGTGGATGAAACATTCAAGTTGCTAATACTGGAGTCCACAACCTGCTGGCTCAGGTGAGAGAGAGCTATCACTGAGGCACAGAATGCTCCAGTAGAGGTGCTGCTCTGTGTTAGTTGATGCAGGTTGGGACAGCATTGAGAGTGTTACTTAACTAAGGCTAAAGAGAAGAACAAAAACAAAAATGAACCAAGGTTCCCATTTGCAAAGCAGAGGAAGAGGGAAAAAAAGATGCAGATATACAATTCGCTTTTGTTTTACTTGCAAGGTGTCAAACCATTCTTTATTTTTATTTCATTCGTATATTTATATGAAGGCATGAATTTCTGGCTTGCAAGTACCTTAAATAAAAAGCATCTTATGCTTAAAGCTAGCATTTTGAAAGGAATTTTACAAAACAAAAATATAAAAAACATACTTTCTTTGGGTAGAAAAGTTAGTTAAGAAAAATGAAGTGCTGTAATTTAGATTCTCTAGCATTGCAGTAAATACGACAACACATAAGGGCCATTTTTGGTTAGTTTACATTCAATACTGTTCAATTATTTCAGAAACTCAAAGAAGGAATGACAAGAGAGACATCCTTTCTGCACAGATGCAAGCTCATTGGTTTAGGAAGTAGGGCCAACTTCCAGTATTTAGTTAGAGGATATTACTCAGGGTGGATTGTTGACAGGGTTAATGGATATAAAATCCTGCTGAAAATCCTATCATAGCAGAAGTTTTAACCCACTTAAAAATAAATGGACCAACACCTATGTTGCAAATGACAAGGGAATATCACAGGAATGGGTGAAGTGTTTATTCCCCATTGTCAGTAATGGTTTCTTGGTTAATGTGTAGGGACTACACACGCTACAATTAACATCTCCTTTAATCTTTGTCAAGCACATTCAAGCTGCTAATGTGAGGACAGGTTAGCTGCTATCTTGGGTCTAAATCTAAGTTAGTGCAATCTTAGGTCTGAATCTAGCTGTACCAGAAAATGTTGATTCATTACATCAACCAGTGATGGAAATACCATCGACAAAATAAAATGGGCCAGGTGTTTCCGAAAAAAATAACAGTATTCGAATGACACGCCGTTATTAATATGCAAATTAGTCAGCAACTTGTGGCAAGAAAAATATTTCTCGTGCATGTCAAATCGCCACTAGTTTCTAGCCAATTTGTGCTGCTCTGCAGCTTATCTCACAAATATTACATTTTGCACTTAAATCTCCCTGTGATTTTTACCAAGTTGTGTCATTTGCACATTAAATGTCCATGAAATTAAGTCTAGTAATTAACATCACTGAGGATCATTTTGGTGTGATAATTATTCATGTTCACCAATCAACCTCTCCGGCTCAGAAAGTGAACAATTATAAGTATGCTGTCTTATTCCTTCAGCTTGTGAAGTGTTCTAGGCAGTATTAAATATAATGTCAAATTTTAATTAATTTTCCTTCCTCTTTTTTTCAATCTCTCAATCCAATATCATGTTTTCCTCTCTCTTTATTTTTCTTTCTGTGTCTGAACTGACATTGAATTCACCCATCTTCACCATTCCTTCTTTGTTTATTTCCCAATACTTCAGTTTCAATGGTCAAGGAGATAGATACTTTGGCCTGTTGTTCACCAAGCTTCCAGATGCCCTGTTGACCCTCGCTATGTTGTCAGCCAGCACTTCCAGAAACATTGTAGGCAACAACTTTTAAAACTTAAACATGCACAAACAAGTTTAACAGGTTATGAAGCACAATGTCATGCTCCAGAAAAACCTGGGCCTTTCTACAGAAATGGCAAATGTCCTCAGAGCCTCTTGCATGGTGTTTCCATGGCACAGTAGAACAAGCTCTGAAAAAAATTGCCTCCAAATATACTCTCTTGACACGACTCAAGTTGTATTTGTTGAATAGGTAAATGGTTTGGTAATTATTGCGATTGGTCTTATTTAAGCACCAGTTGCAACCCGTTTTGGTTTAGTGGAGAAAGTTTAGAGTATGCATAGAAGTTCTGTAGCTCAGCATGCATTCTAGTAAGCACCCTGCTGAAGTTTTTTTTTTACAATGACAAGGGGACAGGATCTTTGATCTACCATAATTATTTCAGCAGTAGCAAAGCCAGTTAAAATGGTTGTGACAAAACTGGAGCAAATGTAAGCAAACGTCCTACATTTGAAAGTTGCACCCAGCCAAGAACTGATGAAAAGAAAATAGATCAATTTAACTTGGGTCAGATCTTTCAGACCTTCTTCATTCCTTTTCCCATCAGACATGCAAAAACAGTCATAACCATTTTCGGTTTTACTTCAACTAAGTCCTCTGGAAGAGCATAGACTCGAGTTCCAATTTTTCTTGACATCGAAATGGCATACCTGGAGAAAAACAAAAGAATCAAATGTATTTGGATCGGGCACAAGTTTTTTAATAAAAGCAATCTCATTGTTCTAGTTATATGAATAAACATGCTATGCAGCTGCACTAGCTTAAACATTGCTGGCAGATTTGCGACAGTTCTTGTGGCCTGAATGGTAGTTTGGGAGTGCCGCAGAAACTTAAAAAGTAGTGCTGAATAAGAAGGCAAGTTGTGTTATTGTAGAGTTCTACAATCTCGAGCAGCACAGTGGTTAGCACTGCTGCCAGGGACCTGGGTTCAATTCCCGGCTTGAGTCACTGTCTGTGCGGAATCTGCACGTTCTCCCCGCGTCTACGTGGCTTTCCTCCAGGTGCTCCGGTTTCCTCCCACAATCCGAAAGACATGCTGGTTAGATGCATTGGCCATACTAAATTCTCCACCAGTGTACCCGAACAGGTGCCCGAGTGTGGCGGCGAGGGGATTTTCACAGTAACTTCATTGTAGTGTGAATATAAGCCTACTTGCGATTAATAAATAAACTTTAAAACTTCTGACTTTTTAAAATGCTCCTTCTCATTTCCCGCCTTGTTATGATCAGGGCCTTGGGCATCAAACAACACCCTGAATTTAGATAGCATTCTCAATGCTAGAATGTTAGAATTTACTGAATTAAAATGATCCAAGGTTATTCACAGGAACGTAATCAGTCCAAAACTGACACAAAATCTTAAAGAAAGATATAAGGACAGGTGACCAAAGGTTTGGTCAAGGAGGCAGGTTTGAAGGAGGAGAGAGAGAGAGAGGTGGAGAGATAGGCAGGCTTGCAAGGGGAATTCCCAGGATTTCAGGCTGTGGCAGCTGAAGGTATGTTGATCAATGAAGGAATTGGGAATGCTCAAGAGGCTAGATCTTTACAAATGTTCAGGATCAACACATCACAGGTGGGATCCGAGCCCACTCTCGGCATCCACGGGAATGCCGGTGGGGACGCAAGATCTGGCAAAACCCAGAAATCGCAAATCTCGCCGGCGAGATCACGATATCCTATTTCCACCGCCCCTCGCCAGTGAATGAATGAGTGTGAACCTGAATTTAATACATCTAAAACCATTAACATATTAACCACCCCTCTCACCACATATTGAGCCCGAGATGTATTTTCAAACCTCACTGACAGGATGTCACGTCGATACATTCAACAACCGGTTCACCCAGACGGGATCCTGTTGTGGGGATTCCCCCGAGGGAGGGGGATATGTACCCAGCCGATTCCACGCACCCACCACCCTCTGAGTGAAAAACTTATCCCTAACATCTCCTCTGTACCTACTCCCTAGCACCCTAAACCTGTGACCTCTTGTGGCAACCATTTCAGCCCTGGGTAAAAGCCTCTGAGAATCCACTCTATCAATACCTCTCAACATCTTATACACCTCTATCAGGTCACCTCTCATCCTTCACTTCTCCAAGGAGAAAAGACCTAGCTCTCTCAACCTATCCTCATAAGGCAGCCACCTAATCCAGGCAACATCCTTGTAAATCTCCTCTGCACCCTTTCTATGGCTTCCACATCCTTTCTGTAATGAGGCGACCAGAACTGGGCACAGTACTCCAGGTGGGGTCTGACCAGGGTCCTATACAGCTGCAGCATTATTTCCCAATTTCTAAACTTAATTCCTCTATTGATGAAGGCCAGCATTCCATACGCCTTCTTAACCACAGCCTCCACCTGCGACGCTGCTTTGAGCGTCCTATGAACCCGGATCCCAAGATGCTTCTGATCTTCCACACTGCCAAGCGTCTTACCCTTAATATTATATTCTTTCATCCTATTCGACCTGCCAAAATGAACCACCACACACTTATCTGGGTTGAAGTCCATCTGCCACTTCTCCGCCCAGTCTTGCATCTTATCTATGTCTCGTTGCAACTGCTGACATCCCTCTACACTATCCACAACACCACCAACCTTTGTATCATCAGCAAACTTGCCAACCCATCCTTCCACTTCCTCATCCAGGTCATTTAGAAAAATCACAAAGAGCAAGAGCCCCAGAACAGATCCCTGGGGCACTCCACTGGTGACCGACCTCCATGCTGAAAAAGACCCATCTACAACCACTTCTGTGGGCAAGCCAGTTCTGAATCCACAAGGCAATTTCCCCTTGTATCCCATGCCCCTTCACTTTCTCAATAAGCCTTGCATGTTTAAATATGTTAAAACAATTTTAAGTGCATTTGGTTCCTTTACTTACGACTTTCAATTTTGAAGGAAAGCAAAAGTAAAGTTTATTTATTAGTCACAAGTAAGGCTTACATTAACACTGCAATGAAGTTACTGTGAAATTCCCCTACTCGCCACAGTCCGGCGCCTGTTCGGGTCAATGCACCTAAGCAGCAAGTTTTTCAGAATGTGGGAGGAAACCGGAGCACCTGGAGGAAACCCACGCAGACACGGGGAGAACATGCAAACTTCACATAGACAGTGACCCAAGCCGGGAATTGAACCCGGGTCCCTGGCGCTGTGAAGCAGCAGTGCTAACCACTGTGCTACCGTACCACCCCAGGACATGTATATAGGTTTGGAAGAGGGGATTGAGGGGTTTGACAAGAAGGCAGCTAGGTGGAATTGTGATAATTCAAAACATGCACACTTTCTGGGCCTTATCATGCTCAAAATGATATTATTACACATGCCAAAGTACATCGAATTCTGATGTATTTTGTGTAAACTACACCAAAACCATTAATTTTAAGAACATAGGATCAAGGGTGGGCTATTCAGCCTCTCAAGCCGGTTCCACCATTCAGTTAGATAATTGATCTGTCCCTCAGCTCCATAATCTGTGTTAGTTCTGTATCTTTTGATACCCAATTCTGATGAGGGTGTCAATAGGACTCTCCACAACTGAAGTATCACGTTCTTATGTTTGAATTCTAGCACTTTCTTCATTTATTTATGTCCATTTGTAACTTCTTGCTCCATCCCAACAACTGACTGTGCCTGCTCGGTATCATCTGCGAACTTGGATATACTCCCTTTGTTTCTTCATTGAGGTCAATGATGTAAATGGGGAAAAGCTGAGGCTCCAGTACAGATACCGGGAGAACATCACTCGTCACAATCTACCAAATGGATGATGACCATCCCATCTGCAAAGGCACCTAAGCAGACACATGGGAGCACCACCATCTGGACGTTCCCCCTCCAAGCAACTCACCATCCTGACTTGGAAATGCATTGCTGTTCCTTGTTGTTGGGCAGGGAGGCAGTGAAGAAGTGAAGATCATCAGGAACAGGGGTGATGGATTAATGAGATTTGAAGCACACTAAAGTACGGGCAGTAGAGTTTTGGATGAACACAGCCCAAAGTGAGGTCAAATTCCATTCACAATTATATCCTGGAACTCGAAGCATTTTGTGTAAAGGAAATTAATTTTGCTCCTGCTTTAAGCAACAAGGCTAGAATTACATAGAATTGGCAGCACAGAAACAGACCATTCAGCCCAACAGGGTTATGATAGTGCTCACACTATCAACATGCCCTTCCTTCCCTTTCTCCCAATTATATAGCTTTCCTTAAAGGGTGCTTCCAGCATATCGACTACTCACTTTGCATTTTGAAGTTTCTCTTCGTCAGTCAGATCTCCAGTCTTCACAAGGTCATATCGGATTGATCCAGGCTGAATGGCATCGATTAGATCCAGTACTGGTATACTTGTGCTAATTTCTTTGTCCTGTATATTGAATAACATATTGGATGGGATGCATCAGAAACGCTCTGAACAAACTACACCCTTGCAGGCTTGGTGGTCACACATAGGCAATCAGTAACAATCCTAGACATAGGGACTCCCCTATCTCAGACAAACACAGCTGGTACCACAACTCACAGCTAGGAGAGGGGCCAGCTGAACTTGCTGGCCTTTCATGCTGGTGGGATCTTCCAGTCCTGCCAGCGGTGCACCCCTGCCAGAGGTCTCATGGCGATGAGGAGTGCATTCAACAGGAAACCCCGTTGGACAACGACAGGACCAGAAGATCCCACTGTCGGCAAATGGCGGACCACTTCCGCCACCACGAAACACATGGCAGGCTGTGCGGAAAATCCCGCCCAGGAGTTCATGGATTTCAGACTCGGGCTGCACACTCAGCCATTTACAGGTAGATCTGGGATGTCAGCTTCAAATAATATCCAGATAATTATCAAACTTCTTCCTTACAAGAAATCACTGCAATCATTTGTTCCACTTAATCTGATTTCCAGAATTACATGTGTTCGCGGGAACAAAATGAAACAAAGGCTGTAAATGGTGATATCACAAGTCCTGGATTGGGTAATTTCACTGCCAATCGTATCTAGGAACCACACTGCTATAAGTGACTGGAATTGATTTTACACACATTTGTGTGAGGTAACGATACTCCATTCGTTTCATTTTACTGGAGATATAATCCTGCTTTTATTGGAGATGTCTATATGGTGGAATTCTCCCAACTCAACCGCAGCAGGTTTGGTGGCGTGCAGGTGCGGAAAATCTGGCAAGAGCCAAAAAGTCAGAAACCCGCTGGCATAAAATTAGATTGCAACTCTCCCAAAGGCGAGTTAATGGGCGGGCCAGTCCTCTTGCTGGCAGGTGGCACAAACACTATTTGGATCTCATGAATGCTCATTAAAACAGCTGCCCGCTGGTGTCCCTTCAGGCCTTTCAATCCTGCGCCACACCAGCAGGAAAGCATGTCAGCGTTAAACCCGATTGCTAAAGAGTGGCATGCACAAGGCGGCGCTCAGGGGTGAGTGCCATCGTGTTGCACTGCTCCTGACGCACTGTTCATTACTCTGCCAGGCAGACCCATTCCTGCCTCCGTCTCCATGCTGAGCTGGTCTCCATGGACAACACCGTGCTGCTGGACCCTTGGGCCCTCCTGTGTCACCATCTCATGTTCAGTACTGTGCCTGGGGTTGGGGGATACAGGGGTGACCTGGTGAAGACGGGTGAGCTGGAGAGAGTGATACGAGTCTGCTGGACTGATGTTTAAATATGGTGCCGGGACCTTTGAATCTGCCAGCTGGGGAGGGGGAGATGACAAATCAGCTGCCAGGAAAGTCAAAGGGGAACTGACCCATGCATAAGTAATGAAGTTTCAAGCGCACCATCTGGCGCAGGATCCCACCATTCTGGTTGGAGGCAGCCACCTCAACTTCACTTAGTCTCAACATGGGACACCTAGTTTCAGTCATGGGTCCTGTTTGCCAATATTTGTGCAACAATTTAATGGACTCTATTAAGTAAATAGACTTGCTGTCGAGACTCTTTAAGTAGACCCCTTTGTAGTTCATACTCACTGTCAAAATAGGCTGTTTGCTGACTAAATAGACTCTGCTTTGTGTCCCACCTCATCTCTCACTCACAGACACTGTGCCAGCCAGGAAACGGTCAGACCATTAAACAAAACTCATGAATAGGGGGGCTGGCTGTGAAACTAAAGCTGACCTCTGTAACAGTGAGGAAATGTCAGCACAGTTACTGTACAAGTGTTTGATGGGAAGATCAGAGATTTAGGTATGTATAGGTAGGACAAATTTAAATGTGGATTACAGGGTCAAAGGTAGGGTTCTGAAGAATGTGGAGGAACAGAAAGATCTTGGGGTTCATATCCATAGATCTCTGAAGGTTGCCACTCAAGTGGATAGAGCCGTGAAGAAGGCCTATAGTGTGTTGGCATTCATTAACAGGGCGTTTGAGTTTAAGAGCCGTGGGGTTATGCTGCAACTGTACAGGACCTTGGTGAGACCACATTTGGAATATTGTGTGCAGTTCTGGTCACCTCACTATAAGAAGGATGTGGAGACACTGGAAAGAGTGCAAAGGAGATTTGCCAGGATGCTGCCTGGTTTGGAGGGTAGGTCTTATGAGGAAAGGTTGAGGGAACTTGGGCTTTTCTCTTTGGAGCGGAGGAGGTTGAGAGGAGACTTGATAGAGGTTTATAAGATGATGAGGGGGATAGATAGAGTGAACGTTCAAAGACTATTTCCTCGGGTGAACGGAGTGGTAACTAGGGGGCATAACTATAGGGTTCATGGTGGGAGATATAGGAAGGATGTCCGAGGTAGGTTTTTTACTCAGAGTGGTTGGGGTGTGGAATGGACTGCCTGCAGTGATAGTGGAGTCAGACACTTTAGGAACATTTAAGAAGCTATTGGATAGGCACATGGAGTACTTCGGGATGATAGGGAGGAAATAGCTTGATCTGGGTTTCAGACTAAGCTCGGCACAACAACGTGGGCCGAAGGGCCTGTTCTGTGCTGTACTGTTCTATGTTCTATAAGTGGTACACATAAATGTACAAAATAAAACATGACACATTTGTCTAATATGTATGCTCCATTTTATTTCTAACTATAATTTATAGCTTTTCTATGCAGGTGAGGGGAATCCTATTTGGGTAAGCAGGTGTAGGTAGTTTTAAATTTTAAAAAATCTCTCTTCGAGCAATGCCACAGGAGATCAACAAGTAAAACAGCTGGAAAGTAATTACCTTGAAGCTTGAAACAGAGGAACTTTTCCCCGAGTCCGATATAGTCTGATTAACCCAGTTTATAATGATATCGTCATTAACCTTTTCTCCATCACCAATATCCTCCAGCATGTTCAATGTATACCTAGGAGCAACAAAAACAGTATTACTTTGATCTGTGAGAAGAGACATCATCGCTGCCATCAGTGCAGTGTCAGGAGTTAAAAGAATAGTGCCTGGACTATAGTATCATAGAATCCCTACAGTACAGAAGGCCCATTGAGTCTGTAGTGACCACAATTCCACCCAGGCCCTATTCCCGTAACCCCACAAATTTACCCTGCTAATCCCCCTGACACTAAGGGGCAATTTAGCGTGGCCAATCAACCTAACCCACACATCTTAGGAGGAAACCGGAGCACCTGGAGGAAACCCACACAGACCTGGGGAGAACGTGCAAACACCACACAGACAGTGACCTGAAGCCAGAATTGAAACCAGGTCCCTGGTGCTGTGAGGCAGCAGTGCTAACCACTGTGCCACCGTGCCACCCAAAAAACAATGGCGCCCAACATTGGGCCCAAAACCATGACCCTGAAATTAAGAGTCTCATGCTCTCCCGACTGCGCTCGCCGGGCAGAAGGAAGCCATTCAGCCCATCGAGCCTGCACCGACAGGTCCAGGCCCTATCCCCGTAAATCCACATATTTTACCCTGCTGGTTCCCCTGACATTAAGGATCAATTTAGCATGGTCAATACACCTAACCCGCACATCTTTGGACTGTGGGAGTATTGCTGGAAATACTTTTAATTTTAAATACACTTGATGAAAATTGTTTCAAAGTAAAGCATGATAAAAAGTGTTATCTTGAGCGGGGATGCATCGCCTGAAAGGAAGGTGGAAGCAGATTCACTAGTTCCTGACTCCACAGCAAGCCTCCCTCAAGGTTCACAGAGTGACAGACCTGACCTGTTTCACACAGGCTTCAGTCACCCACCCACCTCACTGAAGATCTCAAACTTGGGGAAATTCAAAATTGAAACAGGCATTTGAAGAGGAAAGGTTTGCAGGGATGTGGGGATAAAGCAAGGTAAGTGGAACTAATTAAATGGGCTGGATTCTGCTGAACAAACCCAGTGCCAGTGCTTTGCCAGGTACAGCGAGCTGTACATCCCACCGACTGACTGATAAAATCAAGCACCATGCTCCTCCGGCTGTGCCCATGTTTGCAAAATCCAAAACAAAACATCTGCTGTTAAATTGATTCCATGATTGGGTAGCACTTGCTGAACAATCCTGAGTAACAGCTACACTAACAACCAATTGAAGATAATCAGTTGAGCTTTTGGCACGACTTATTTTCACTTGCTAGAAGCGACATACATTCATAGGCAGGGATCCATTCTCTGCTAACAAAAGGAACATGTTCAAGCCTTGCACCTTTTCTGAATTACCCGGAAGCTTCAGGAGCCTTATAGTTCCCTGTTGTTTTCTTCATGGCAACGCCTCGTCCAATCAGAGCCAATTTGCCAAGCAATCTGCACTCTTGGGGGAATTCCCGACCTCCCAGCCGCGTATTTCTCGACAGTGGGAGGCGGTTCGCTGGCGGCGGGATTCTCTGGTCCCACCGCTGTCAATGGGATTTCCCATTGTTATCAACCCCCCCCACTGCCACAAAACCCACAAGAGGGGGTGCACTGCCAGCGGGACCAGAGAATCCCACCGGTGTGAACCGGCCATGAAAATTCCCCCCTTTTCTCCTTTAGTACAAGTTAGTATGATTATTTAAAATTTGGCATTCTTGCATTTGTTCTGATGAGTGCAAGACAAGATGTTTCAGCAACATGTCTCTTTTCAGCAATATTCAAACTAGAGATTAATTTATGTTCAAATGTAGAAGGTAGAAACCGGCAAGATTATAACAAACTGTCCATATTTCCAACATTCGTCAGATAGACCTCACTTAGTGCCATCAATGTCTATTTTTATCAATCTTACCTCCTCATTAACTGCCACATCAAGGCTAAAGTTGGCATGTGTTTGCCCTCATTCAGATCTTGACCTGCAATCCCAACGAGTGAAAACTTGGCTTTTTGCTTTCCCAGATCAACTGCATAGTTACAGTTTTCCAGCTTTTGGGTAATAAAAGCTACATGTTAATGTTATGCCAAGACGACATAAAATAAAATACATAAATATATATTATCCTGGCTACTTTATAAAATGATTTCAAACAAAAAAAAATATATATATTGGACAAAGGCTTTACACTAACTGAAGCCATGACTGGTTACGACTCACACAAAAGGAAATTCTAGCCTTCGGAAAATTACAGCAATCTTGTTATCACTAAAGATACATGGATGCCCCTTATAACTGCAGAAATCAAATTCTGAGGAAGTGCACAAAGACCACTTTACATTCGAGAAGTGAATCACTCCAAAACTGAAGGGATGAGGAAAATATGCTGCCACTTCTAATGGGGGAAATCAAAATCACCTTTCTGTTCAAGGACAGGTGGTGAGAAGAGAGATCAGGGCAGTTTTAAATTAAACCCTCACGTATCCATAACATTAACAACTCTAGTTTATCTCATTACCAGTAACATATAAAAATAATAATGACCATTTAGTTCAACTAAAAGCGATCTAGACACCTGTTGGCTCTAGTAGTACAGTTTCATATGGCCTGGGTTTCAATCCCAGTCTCATTTGTGCTCATTTCAACTCAATGAACAAATCTCACCAGCAATATAGAATATTGTTAATGGCATAATTCACCAGAAAAAAACCTATTCAAAAAAATGAAAGACTGATTCGCAGTCTTGAACTCAATCCCCGACATCTCCCCTCCTCCAAGATGCTCTGGATTGAGCTTCATTATTCTGTACTGCACAGTTCAGAGATGTCAATCTGCTGGGGTGGGCGGGTGTTGCTCACCAATGTCATGCACCTACTGTTGGGTATCGAGTTGGCTGTCCAGTCGCCTCCCTGGTGGCACTGGTGTGTGTATATATAGAGGCCTCGAACTTGTTCTCTCAGCATCATCATGCCAGAAGACTCCACAAATGGAGCTACATTTAAGGGGAGGCGATGGCCTAGTGGTATTATCGCTCGACTATTAATCCAGAAACTCAGCTAATGTTCTGGGGAACCAGATTCGAATCCCACCATGGCAGGTGGTGGAATTTGAATACAATAAAATAAATCTGGAATTAAGGATCTACTGATGACCATGAAACCATTGCCAATTGTCGGAAAAACCCATCTGGTTCATTAATGTCCTTTAGGAAAGGAAATCTGCCGTCCTTATCTGGTCAGGCCTGCATGTGAATCCAGAACCACAGATGTGGTTGACTCTCAACTGCCCTCAGGCAACTAGGAATGGGTAATAAATGCTGGCCAGCCAGCAACGCCCATGTCCCATGAATGAATAGAAAAAAAGACACAGTAGGCAATTCTGGAGCCCCATTCTAATACACTGTCATCTGGGTTAATTTTGGATCATGTTGAGGAGTCCATTGTTTTAACAACATCGAACAAACGTACGGATTATTTTTCAGAATTAAATGAGAAGTTATAAAATACAAAATGATACAAAGGGTGGTGGAAGTTGATTAATTACTAACCTTTAAAAGGAAATTAGATATGTACTTGAAAAGCAAAAAGGAAAATGACAGGGCTATTGGGAAAGAGCAGCATTAATTGAATAGCCCTTTCCAAAGAGCTGGCACAGGGACGGTAATCAAAATGGCCTCCCCTGTGCTGTATGACTATGAATTTCTACATTTCTTTCCTTAGAGAGTGGTTCAAGTTTGCAGTTCTTGGGCACAGACAGTAAAAGCAGATTTCATCAATCCTTTTAAAAGGGAACTAAGTAGTTGCTCAAAAAAGGAGAGATATAAAGAATAGAGAGTAAGCCTGAGAGTGGGACTAGATTAGTTGATTCAAGTGGGGTAAGGGACAGTATAGACTTGATAGGCTGAATGGTCTAATTCTGCGCTGTGACATTTGATATCCCTCATATAGTGTTGGAAAAGAAAAAGCACACTCACCAACTATAAATGGGTTGTAGATCTGGAGGGAAATCTGGTCTTGAGATAAAACTTTGGGAGAATTAGTTTCCTAAAATTTTTGTTGGTAGGTGAGGGGATATGAACAGTGATTGCCTGCCATTCATTGTTCAAGAAATCAATTAGAATGCCTTAAAAATATATTCCACTTCAAACATGTTGTGGAGCACTGAGTGAGTCATCAGACAACCCCAAAGTGTACACTTTCAAGGATGGCTGGACAGGAGTTCACCCAGAGCTCATACACCTAGAACCAATGGACCAAGAAACCTCTGCGATAGATTCTGGGAGACTGGCTGACATTGCAATCATATAGATTGGCAGTCAAGTATTCTCAATTTTAATTTAGTATTCAGCTCCAAGGACTGGGACCAGACAACAGAATGCCTCACCATCATTTCGCAGGAAAACCAAGGAACTATTTCCCTGTAAGGGAACATAGTTACATATATATCCCAATTTTCACCCATTCTCCAGTTCCCAGCATTGCATTCCTGTTTTTATTTCATTGAGGGTTTGTTTTGTCTGTTCTGTGATTTTGAACTGTATTTTGACCAAAGTCTTTTAGTGTGGCTTACTATCAGTCATTATTACGGCCATTCAGTCCATTGAGTCCATGCCAACTCTTTGTAGAGCAATCCAGTCAGTCTCATGCCCCCTCTCCAACCCTGCAGCTGTGCAGGTTTATTTCCTTCAAGAGCCTTTCCACACCTATGGGTTTTGCAACAGCAGACATTTTTCATACTTGTCTATTTATGATCATCCAAAGTGCTCTAATTCCTACTTTAAAGAGTAGCAAGTATCTAAAGCCTCTTGCTGTACATGAAGGAATCTCAGAACTACAAAAGGAGCATGCGCAGAGACCCTCGAGGATCTGGAGGCATCAAGGATCTCAGATGACCACAGTTTACAGCAAGCCATTAAGTTGTCAGAATATCAGAATTTTGTTGACATGATTGCTGTCGGTCTTCACAAAGTTCTGATATATCTTGCCAGGGATTAGAATCTTTCATTCAAAACTCACTTTCTTCATGTTAGCGCCCAGTTTAGGATAAGGTGGTTTGTTCACCCGACTCCAGTCCACTGGAACCTTGATCTTTTCATAGAGCTGCAGAATCACCAAGGCATCCTCCAGGTCACTGCAACAAAACGGTTTATGGAGTATTAAATCATTTCCACAGGATAGTATGGGAAAAATATGATCAAATAGCGAACTGTGCATTCAGAACAGCTCAGGCAGGTCTGGATCTGGGTCCAATCAGAATGTGTAACTGTACATTCAGAGACCGGTGCGGGTTTTAAAACAGGGAATAGATGAAATTCAAAGGTTGATTGCCATTTGAAAGAATAAAAGCCACATTAAACTGATATAGGAACAATAGTTGGGATCACAGAAACAGCATGCCACAGCTCACAGTGTTCTTCCAATAATTCCAAACTGGCAAATGGACTGTCAATAATTACGTTTTTTTTAATAAATAGTAAATCCAAGAGCAAAGAAAAACGTGCAACTTTCAAAATACCCAAATGACATCCTGCCTTTTATAAACTTAGACTGGCTGTATGGGTAGATTGACCTTCCAGCCAAAATTTTAATGGACTAAATCTGCAACATTTTACATGGATTTAGCAGATAGGGAAGATATCATAGAATCCCCACAGTGGAGAAAGAGGCCATTCAGCCCATTGAGCCTGCACCGACTCTCCAACATAGCATCTTATCCAAGCCCACCACCACCGCATATTGTAACCCCATGTATTTACCCCGCTATTCCCCGTAACCTACACATCCTGGGACACTTAAGGGGCACTTTAGCCTGGCCAATCCACCTAACCTGCACATCCCACGCAGATCCAGGAAGAACGGGCAAACTTCACACAGACAATCACCTGAGGCTGGAATTGAACCCGGGTCTTTGGCGCTGTGAGGCAGCAGTGCTAGCCAATGTGCCACCATACTGCTCGACATCTATTCACCATTTGCCCCAGCATTCATTGATAGGTTAACAGTATTTTTGGATTAATAATTTAAGAGTCTGCCATTGTAAATCAGTACTGTTTATTTTGTAATTAGCCGTGTGATTAAGCATATATCCTAAAATCTGATTCATATACTAATTGCAAATGTTCAACAATTGTGACTGTGGAGAAGAAGAATTTGATTCAAGCAGCATGTTGGTACCATCTAATGGTGATACAACAGAAGTACAGTCTCATAAGGCAAACTACGAATTTAAGAATTAATTTATGCTTCCACCTCAATTGTAAACAGTACAGTCATGTAAAGATTTCTTGATTTACTTATGCTTCAAACAGCATTAATATTAAATGCAATTTACTTAATGTGCTGTTAGTAGTCAGAGATTAATGATCCACACAGGACATTCATAACCTTCATGAACTTCAATGGAAAACCACTATTCAGTCAGTGACTGATTTTGAGCTCTTCACTGTGGCTGGGTGGTAGCCTGCACGCCTCTGACTCAGAAGGTTCTGGGTTCAAGTCCCTGTGTAGTGATATAAGCATATAATCCAGGCATTGTTGGAAGTGTTGTCTCTGAGATGGATGTATGGCACTATTTCAAAGAAGAGTAAGGGAGTTCTCCCCTGTATCCCGACCAATATTTATCCCTCAACCAATGTAACAAAGAACAGTTTATCTGATCATTATCACATTGCTGGTTGTGGGAGCTAATTGGCGGCTGTGGTTTCTACACTGTGGTAGTGCACTCAATTTCAAAATTATTGCTGGAACAACTCAACAGCTCAAAGGCAAATCAAATGGGGGTCATGTACATGCTATGGGGCTAGGGGCCACAGGAGTGGGGCAGGGGATGCAGTGGTGGTTCAAACGGTGGAGAAAGAGTGGGACACTGTCCACACTATGGGTGCAGTGGGGGTGTCCACATCATGAGTACTGTCCAGAGCCATCCCTTCTGTTGACTTGCAGAGAGCTTTGTCGTCAAATATTTGCTGCTGTAGTTTATGGAAGACTGAGCTGGTGCAGTTAATCTGGAGTTGGATCTCCTCGTCAATGGTGGTCTTATCAGAGAGAAGGCTGCCAAGGTGTGAAATGTCCTGAAATTGTGTGGGAACATTTTATAATGAAGTGTGCCTCATTGTTCCCAGAATGGAAGACGCTGCAATTGGTTGTGTAGTGATACTTGCAAAATATTAAAGTGTAGATAGCTTATTCACATGTGACTGAGCTGGACTGCTAAAACATTGTTCTTGTGATTGATGCATGTGCCTCGGTACTCACCTAGGAGATTAGTGTTCTGCCAGATTGGCACTGCAGAATGGAGTAGTTTTACCTGGGTATAACTTGGGATTATTCTTTCAGTTACCTCACCTGTACAAATGATTCACACGAGGAGTCACACCCAGTGAATTCATCCAATTTCTGAATGTTCTTTCCTCTCTCGTTTCACCTACAAGTTTAGAAAAATGATCAATTTGTCTGAATGATTCGCAGAAAGTTGTCAAAAAAGAGGCAGGCAGTATAATTAATTCCTGAATCACATAAACTTATCAGCCACAATCATAAGGTCAGAATTAAAGAAAGACAATGGATAAGGAACTGTATATGAATTTTGTCCATACGATCAGGCAGTTGATGTGGTTCCACATAAGATATTAGCAAAGATCAATGCATATGGAATTGGTGATAACCTTATGGTTGGGAGGTTGAAGATAGAGTGTAAGGGTTCTATTTTGACTGTATAAGATGATGAGAAAATAGGAGCAGGAGTAGACCATGCAGTGCCTCGAGCCTGCTCCGCCATTCATTACAGTCATGCTGATTAGCAGAGATGTGACAAGTGTTGTTCCCTGGGGTTCGAGGGCATATTTCACCGCAATTATTAATCAATTGGATGAAGGAAACTGTTGTCATTTAAATTTATTAACAAGGAACTACAAAGGAATATTAGACCAAACGAGTGGGAAATAACCGTGGTAGATAGAATCAGGTCACGTCTTAACCAAGTGAAATGAGCTGTGTTAACTCAAGTCTGTCTTTATATCAGTAACCACCACCATCACCCATGCTCCCCCCCCTCACATCTCCCCATTTCTCATGACATCCTCAGCTTGTATATTTTCAGAGTTTTTATATTCTTGCCATTGAATATATTTAAGAAGAAAATAGATAGATTTCTAGACACAACAGGTGTCAAGTGGGATAGGGAGGGTGTGTGAGTATTGCGTTGAGATAGAGGATCAACCATCCCAGAAGAAAAAACCAGCTCAGACCAGTATTCTTATTTCCCTGTTTTACTGTGTTTTCCTTCTGGATGATAACATTGAATGATGGAGAAAGCTCGAGGGGTTCCTCCTATTTTCCATGTTTCTGTGTTTCCTAAACCGGGAATGCAGAATACTCCATCGGCAACCAAGATAGTTTTTGTGGGCTATATTTACATCAATTTACCAGAACAAATTTTGAAAAATTGCATTCCTTTGTGCAATGACCCTCTGAGAGCAATAAGATTACTGCACCTCCACCAACAGTCTGGTCTCTTGGTTGCTGAATTAGCACGCGAGTAAATTTATCCATCGCCATAATTGCAGTGAGGAGCCTCACCCAAAGTGAGCAGAGGTTTGTGACTGCAGCATGCAGTGCCGATTCTCGGACATTTACCTGAGATTCGGGTTTGTCCGGCAACAACGGGCTATAACTCGTACCAGAGGAGGAGTAGGTATTTATTGATGGGAGCTCAGACTCAACTAATCATTTTGCTCGTAGGGCACAGGGATTTTACACACTCAGACATTTTAATTTTCTCAGAAGCTTACCCTCTAGGAGACTCCAGTCAATGTCCTGGTTCTCGGGTTTCCGAAGCGCTGGATACTTGTTGAAAAGATTCGCAACAAAGGCCAAGTTTAGCTTAGGGTTTCCACGAACGACATCTGTTGCTGTGACAAACTGTCTGCAGCCAAGCTTGTCGGCTTGCTGAAGCATTGACTCTGCCCGTTTCAGGTCGTCATTTTCCTGCATGAGTAATTGAAGTATTTGTGATTTACCATCAAATGTGGTTAAAGCATAAAATCAGGCTAAAATCTTTTAATATTCTCTCATACACTCAATATAATGCAAATATAGCCTCAGCACCCAGCAATTCCAGCCCCCGCAAATCATCCCCTTACACAGTTGGTATCTGCCCTGAATTATGAAACATGGTGATGCTACACAACTGAATTTCTGTGAGGGATCTCCTGCCATCACTTTGTTGTTCCTCTGAGATTTCTGTAGATCTTCCACCAAAGTTCGGCTGACAATTTGTTTTATTTGTGGGACATGGGCGTCGCTGGCTGGCCAGCATTTATTGCCCATCCCTAGTTGCCTGAAGGCAGTTGAGAGTCAACCACATTGCTGTGGTTCTGGAGTCACAGGTAGGCCAGACCAGGTAAGGACAGCAGATTTCCTTCCCTAAAGGACATTGGTTCACCAGATAGGTTTTTCCAGCAATCGACAATGGTTTCATGGTCATCAAATATTTAATATTTTTTTATTGAATTCAAATTCCACCATCTGCTGTGGCAGGATTCAAACCCGGCTCAACATTAGCTGAGTTTCTGGATTAATAGTTTAGCGATAATACCACTAGGCCATTGCCTTCACCTCAATGTCACCCTGGTTCATTCTTCACCGTACTTGATGCAGTCGTTAATTCATTTAAATGTTTAAAAAATAACAAAAACAGGAGCTTCTAATCAAAACTGTTAACCCATGTTACACAGAAGAATTAACCCATTTACTACTGTTACACACCTTCTGTTATAACTTGCAACCATACCCATTAACCAATTGTTGCATGGGTAAGTTAAACCTTAGCCAGTGTTACACAGGGAAAGTTGAACTCATTAATCAGTGTCTTATACAGAGGAATTAAATTCCTGTGAACTTCTAATCAATTAACCCATTAACTAATGCACAGGAATTAAACTTATTTAGTCAGTAAGATGATTTGAAATGAGTTAACTAGTATGTTATTTTGAAAATGTCCAAGCCTTAACCAGTTTGTTATACAGAGAATGTTAAAGCCTTAACCAGTGTCGTATACAGGGAATATTAAACGCTTAACCAGGGTATCAGGTAAGGTATGTCAAAACAGTTAACCAGTGAGTTAAATTTCCTGTTAACCTTTATTTCTTCCTCTTTTAACAGTTGGAACCAATCTTTGAGCAAACTAAATGTCATTTTTACTATTTTAGAGAAGTGAGGCATGACAAAATGCATTGTACAGACAGGTCATGGGAAGTTTTAGTACTTACATGAATACCGGACATATCAACTGGAATTGGAGCTTGTCCCTCTTCTTCGCCTTTTGGTGCAATTTGATTGAGAAGGTGGAAGTAAGCTTTCGAATCCTGCGGGATTGGTGAAGAAGGTTAGAGACTGGTACATTCATTATAAAAATGGGTAAATCACACTGAGGGAATGCTGCTATTACTTAAGACTTCTCGTTTACTCCGAAAGGCTAAATTCCGCATGCAACAAGATAGGGGATAAATGGAATCAAATACATTATCACTCGGCACATTAAACCCACCTTAATCCAATACACTAAAAACAGTTTGAACAGATACCTTCATCAAGTTACAGAAGTCAGTCAGCTTTTGAGTTCACCCATATGACAACAGTCCAGAAATACGAGACATCCATGGGGGCAGCATTAAGAATTCAAACAGACAAAGAGTAGAGGAAAGTAAAACGGGACAGGATTTAACATTCAAGGGAGACACATCGAGGGGAAAGCATTCAAGGGACCATCACTGCAAGCTACAGAACAACAGTAAAGACGCGGTAAATATGCTCCAATTATGTTGTCATCGCCTTCTCTAATACTTGGCAATGCAGAGAATTTATACTTTAATGAAGCTATGGCAGCATGGTGATGATACTGAACTAATATTCCCATGAATACGAGTTCACTGCCACCATGGCAGTTTGAGAATTTGAAATCCTTTTTCCAATCGAAGGTTAGTGTCGGTAAGGCTGAGCACGAAGCTGCCAAGAGTCAGCAAACCTCAATTGGTTCACCAATCCTTGAGGAAAGGGAACCTTACCCGGGAATTACCTATATATCTCCAGTCCCACACTAATGTAGCTGACCCATGTGTGAAGTGGGTGTAGTTAACCATTCTGTTGTATTAAATTGCTTTCAGGGGTTCGAGAAGAGGGTCCATCATGACCTTCTCAGGGCAACTAGGGATAGGCACTGAAAACTGGTCTTGCCAGCGATGCCCACATCCCAAAGATGAATAACGAAAAACTACTTCAGCTTTCTGGTCTTTAACGACTGCTTTTTTGTAACAATTCCCTTTATATTGTTGACATTCTTCTCCTATTTTAATTGGATGTTCAACTTAAAAAGAAAATTATATCCTGGTCAAAGGTAAATTTGTCTTGCTGGTGGTAATCTCGCTTCTTGAGTCAAAGGCTATGAGTTCAGGCTCCACACCATTATTGCTGTATCTAATAACCCATGTGCTTTACTACCTATCAGAACAGGTTTATGCAATAATACAAGAAAAAATAAGGATTGGAAAAAGTCCATTCAGCCCATGAAAGCTCAATGCTCCCAATTCTTCCACCTCAGCATCCAACTATTTTATGTACATGCTTAATTATTTAGTCTTTATGACATGTGCTAGCAGTGAATTCTGGACATTGAGTGAAGAGGATGTTCCTAATATCTGTTTTACACTGATGCATGTTTTACACTGATGCATGTACAATGGTCAGGGGCAAATTCTACATCTCCTGGAGTGGAGCCTCACTCGATGGCAGGAGGAGTGTTTGCAGATTGGATAATCAGGCACCGAGGTCAATTTGTAACCTCTTGATTCCCCATTGATTAAAACGGGGAGAGTAGTGAATCAGACGTAGTACTCCATCTCCATGCTCGATTCAGTCATCAGCACTCCCTTTGAACAAGGCTCCACACTAGGAGTTCTAACATACCATTTACCCTATAGTACCACATCTGGGAAATCATTTTAGCAGTAGCATTAGGGTTGGTCAATTGTACATGTACCTTGGACAATTTCATACAACATTTAGAGGGAAGACATTAGGGAACTACAGGTAGTACTCGGGTTTACAGTGATCAGACTTACTTCAGTTTCTTCTATTGATGACTAGTTTAAAAAAATAGGAAATATATTACTTTTACAGACATTTTCTACAAAAGTCCACTCATGAATTTTTGTAGCACCCTGATGCTTCAGTGTGGTTATACCACAGAATGGGGGATTGAGGGAGTACACCATCTTTCATAGGCCCTTTCATCCATAGGAATTCAGGCCTCAACTGATCTCACAAGTCCATGACAGCTCTGGAATGCACTGCCTGGAAGTGTGGTGGAGGCAGGTTCGATTGAGTCATTCAAGAGGTCATTAGATGATTATTTGAATAGAAACACTGTACAGGGGTACGAGGAAAAGGCACTAAGTTATGATGCTCGTTTGGAGCGCCAAACGGTCTCCTTCTGCACCGTAACAATTCTGTGAGGTCATCTTGAAAAGGTAATGTGAAACGCTACATGTGAACCAACATCATAAAAAAGATGATTTGGTCAATCACTCTTGGTGATGTTTTATACAAATTCTCTATCATGTTTGCCTACATTACAAAATAATTCATTGGTTGTGAACATTTTGGGATGTATTTGAGGATGTGAAAGTTGCTCTACTTATGCAATTTCCTTGTTTTCCCACCCAAGAATTTAGAAGAAAATATTACATAAAAGTAGCAAGCAATCGAATTGTTTCTTTCGAGAACTGTTAGAATATCATTACAAAGGTTCAGGATGAGTTTCTCTTTTGCAACTAGTGACAGCACCAAGTGTTCAAAAGGTTTGGTATAGTACAGACCAAGTGCAGAGCAAAAGCTATCCTATTCTTCCCAGCATTGTGGCTTATTACTAATGAATTGAAGAATAAGCACTATGTACTGATGATAAATGTCCTGCACCAGTCAGCCTCCATCGGTACATAAGGACAAGAGTAGGCCATTTTCCCCCTTGGAGCCTCCTCTGCCATTCCGCTACATTACGGCTGATCTTTTACCTGAATCTCATGTTCCCGTACTATTCCCATATCCGTTGATGTCTTTAATAACTAGAAATCTATCAATCTTTGTCTTGAACTTACTCAATGGGGCGAATTTTCCCGTTCCGCCTGTCACAGGAATTGTGGCGGGCATGGGGCAGACCATGGAAAGGTCGTTGACCTTAGGCAGGACTTTACAGTTTTGGGGCGAGCTCAGCCGGAAAATCCCCCCCCCCGCAATGGCTCAGCCCTCTGGGGTAGAGAATTCCAAAGACTCACCACCATACTTACTCTGAGACTGTGTCCCCTGGTTCTAGATTCCCCAGTCAATGGAAACATCCTTCCTGTATCTACACTGTCAAGTCTTTTAAGAATTTTGTAAGGTTCAATTAGATCGCCTCTCATTCTTCTTAACCCTAGAGAATGCCCTGTCTCCTCTATCTCTCTTCGTAGGACAATCCCACCACCCCAGAGATTAGTCTGGTGAATATTTCTTGCACTTCCTGTACGGCAAGTATATCCTCCCTTTGGAAAGGATACCAAAACTGCACACAGTACTCTTGGTATAGTCTCATCAAAGCTCTTTCATTATAGTAAGACGTCTTTATTCTTGTACTCTACTCATCTTGCAACAGAGGCCAAGCAAAGTCGGCCTGTGTAGTGAATTCCCTACCTAACACCATTGTGGGATCACCATCACTACAAGTCCTGCATCAGTTCAAAATGCAGATCCACAATCATTGCTCCAGGGTAATATGGGATTGGAAATAAATATGGCCTTGCCAATGTCAGTCACATCCCAAGAACAAATTAGAACAAACAAAAAAAGTGTGTGAAGTTCAGAGTGGACTCATATGCATTAGGAACTGAATGGAAAATTCTCAAACGTTTCCTTACACTATTAAGGTACTTGAATTGCAGCCTTGTAAAAATCATATGAAGCATGATTCTATGAAATAACACAAGCAGCCACAAACTTCGATAAAATATTTGGTTAGATTATATTCCGGTTAATTTCAAACAGCACAGACCGTAAAGCCGCATTGTAACAGTTTCTCTCCTAGAGTGTGAGAGACAAAAAACAACTAAACAATTTTCTTCTGAACTCATCACTTGTACCTTGATATCAGTGCTGAAGTTATTAACTTTTTTGCAGCCGGCGCCTTCTAGATGGTAGTTAGCCCAACGTAGCAGCAGTTCCTCGGGGGACAGTTTCATTAGGTCCTCCAGATCTTCACCCTCTCGGAGTAGGGCAATCAGTGCTGCAAACAAACGCTTCTGATAAATAACAACGGGAGGCTCCCTGTTATCAATAACACATTAAGTCACCTGGTACTTTGATATCAACAAAATATGAAGAGAGGGTATGTTACAGAGTGTCATTTTGAGAACAGAGTGTTCTTATGAGCTTTTTCTGCTATGTAATTATTTTACTGGTATTTGTTGAGGGGTAGAACCATATGATCCCTACAGTGCAGAAAGAGGCTTTTCAACCCTTCGAGTCTGCACTGACCCTCCGAAAGAGCATTCCACCCAGACCCTCCCCTCTGCCCATAATCCCGTGCATTTACCATGGCCAATCCACCCAACCACATCTGTGGACTGTGGGAGGAAACCAGAGCACCGGAAGAAACCCATGCAGACACGGGGAGAACGTGCAAACTCCACACAGTCACCCAAGACTGGAATTGAACCCAGGTTCCTGGCGCTGTGAGGCAGCAGTACTAACCACTATGCCACCATGCCGCCCATCTGAGCATGTGTGGGTTTTGGAAGGTTTTTTAGTCTGCAAGAGAATGTTCTGCAAGCAAGATCTGTTTTACTTGTGCTCCTGCTTTCATAGTTATCACTGTTCTACTGAGTTCCTCTTATTGTTAAACTTTGTTATTTATTTACAAAAAGATCATTCCATAAACGATGCATTCGATTTTCTTATTTGTGATCTCACAGGGTAATCAATGACATACTTCCACCTTAAATAATTATTACACTGCATAGACTTCCAGCTCCGAGGGGAGACAAAAGCAGTTAGAAGAAAAACGTAGATTCTATGGTGTATCAGAACATACCATTATAATTACAACTCTGTTTCGCCATGAACTTATTTTTTGCTGAATGAAAACTAGTTTCAAGCAATCACAAAATTAACAATTCATAAAATGGGTTTGGTGGATTTGATACCCAGTAATCCCAATACAGATAATGGAGGTCAAATTCAATTCCTCCTGAAAAATGTGTCCTCAAGCTGCTACTTTTACTTTTATTCATTCATGGGACATGGGCGTCGCTGGCTAACAGTATTTATTCCAATTTCTAGTTGCTCTGGAGTCACATGTAGGCCAGACCAGGATAAGAACGGCAGATCTCCTTCCCTAAAGGACATTAATGAACCGGATGGGTTTTTCTAACAATCAACGATGGTTTCATGGTCATCAGTAGACTTTTAATTCCAGATATTTTTTATTGAATTCAAATTCCACCATCTGCTGCGGTGGGATCCGAGCCCAGGTCCCCAGAACGTTAGCTGAGTTTCTGGATTAATAGTCCCGTGATAATACGACTAGGCCATCACCTCTCCCCTCCCCTACTGCCTGTACATGCTGGGGTGACCCAGATTAAATTTGGACTCTGATTTATAGGTAACGGACATGCTCGTGGATAACAATGTTATACAGGTTGGGGTACTTGGCTGTACTCAAGTCAAGAAGATGAAGGAAACAGGTGGATTTTTCAGCGATGGCTGAAGGGAGAAGAAGAAAAAAAGAAATGTTTCAACATTCATTCTTGGGACCAGGAAACTGGCTTAATATCCATTGTGGGGAAGTTAGTAGAATCTGTCACGATGGACAAATGCAGTAGTAGAGCACAGATTCATTACAATGATACTGGGGTGAAAAGGATTAAATTACAAGAACAGGTTGCATAGACTAGGCTTGTAATCCCTTGAATATAAAAGAGAGTGATCTAATTGAGGTGTTTAGGACATTGAAAGGAGTTGATAGGGTAATGAGAGAGAAACTATTTCATCTGGTGAAAGAGACCAGGACAACGGAGAGTTAGGTCATTCAGGAGTGATATCAGGAAGTACTTCTTCACACAAAGGGTAATGGGAATCTGTAACTCTTCCCATCCCCCATCACAAAAAGTTGCTGAGACTGTGGGTTAACTGAAAATGAAAAAACTGACGCTGACGTTCGACAAAAGGAAGACAAAACCAAGGCAGGTAGATGAAGTTAAGATGCGGATCAGCCATGATCTAACTGAATGGCAGAAGAGGCTCAGGAAGCTAAATAGCTTATTCTTCATAGAATCTACAGTGCAGAAGGAGGCCATTTGGCACATCGAGCCTGCATCGACAACAATCCCACCCTTGTCCTGTCCTATTCCCATAACCTCACATATTTACCCTCCTAATCCCCCGCCATTAAGGGGCAATTTATCATAGCCAATCAACCTAACCCTATTCCTATGTTTTCATATCTAGACGTTCTCTAAAAGAACGTACTTTCCCCTTGTGAGCTGAACAATCCTTACCCTTTATCCTTCAAGCCTTAATTAACCCTAAAACCTAAAACGGGGGATTGTCTGACAACTGCCCATTAACAGACATCAGCACCTACCTTCATTTCTACTCAGCTCAATGTCTGCAAACAGGCCAATTTTGATAACTTGCCACAAGAGGCCCAACACAAGGTGAGGCTTCCCCTCTTTTAGATCCTCAGCACCGATATTAACAACGTGACACCCGATTGCTGAGGCAGAATTCAAAGCCAGATTCAAATTTTCCTGTAAAAATATAGAAAGAGTGGAATCAATGATAAACATCTGTAGATGTAACACTTAGTACAAAGAGAATTATGGCGGCGAACAATGTATTTGGTCATCAGAAATGAGCACACCAACTTGGTGTTAAAATGGAGAATATACTTTTATTCAATTCAGCCTTTGCAAGGTGATCTCACTACCTGTATAGTGAATGGGGTGAGCTTCTTTTTGTTAATCGTCCTCTCATCAATGGTATCAGGCACCGACAAATTGATCATTTTACTAGATTAAAACAGAAGTAAAACAGGAAGTCAGATTAATTATGGATATCCATGACTCAAAGATTCAGCAACCAAGGGAAAAAAAATGAACAAGCAAATGAACAATAGGCTTCCTTTTCAAAGGCAACTAAGAACAAAGGACATGTTTTTAAAAATCAGATATTAAACAGGGACTTTAAAAAAATTAATTGTGGGTCATGGGCGTCGCTGGCTAGGCTGGTATATTGCCCATCCCGAGTTGCCCTTGGTGGTGGTGAGCTGCCTTATTGAAACACTGCAGTCCATGTGCTGTGGGTTGACCCACAATGCCGTTAAGGAGAGAATTCCAGGATTTTGACCCAGTGACTGCGAAGGAACGGTGATATATTTCCAAGTCAGGATGGTGAGTGGCTTGGAGGGGAACTTGCAGGTGGCGGTGTTCCCATGTATCTATTGGCCTTGTCTTTCTAGATGGATGAGGTTGTGGGTTTGGAAGGTGCTGTCTAAGGATCTTTAGTGAATTGCTGCAGTGCATCTTGTAGATAGTACGCAGTGCTGCTACTGAGTGTCAGTGGTGAAGAGAGTGAATATTTACGGATGTGGTGCCAATCAAGCGGGCTGCTTTGTCCTGGATGGTGTCGAGCTGCTTGAGTGTTGTTAGAGCTGCACTCATCCAGGCAAGTGGGGAGTATTCCATCACACTCCTGACTTGTGCCTTATAGATGGTGGACAGGTTTTGGCGAGTCAGGAGGTAAGTTACTCACCACAGTTTTCCTAACCTTTGACCTGCTCTTGTAGCCACTGCGTTTATCTTGTCTTGGCCTCAACTCCACTTTTCTGCATGCCTAGATCCCTCTGTATGCTAATATTTTGAAGGTCTCTACCATTTACTGTATACTTTCCATCTGCAGTAGACCTTCCAAATCGCATCAGCTCATACTTGCCCAGGTTAATTCCATTTGCCATCTTTCGGCCCAGGTCTCCATCTGATTTATATCCTGCTGTATCCTCTGACAATCCTCCTCACTATCCGCTACTCCCCCAATTTTTGTATCATCTGCAAATTTACTAATCAGACCATCTACATTTTCCTCCAAACCATTTATATATATTACAAACAATAAAAGGACCCAGCACTGATCCTTGTGGAACACCGCTTATCACAGACCTCCAGTTAGAAAAGTACCCTTCCACTGCTACTCTCTGCTTTCTATGCCCAAACCAGTTTTGTATCCATTTTACCAGCTCACCTTGGATCCCATATGACTTCACCTACTGTACCAGCTTGCCATGAGGAACCTTATTGAAGGCGTTACTAAAGTCCATGTATACAACTTCCATTGCCCTCACCTGGTCAATTTTTGTCACTTCCTCAAAGAACTCAATCAAGCTTGTAAGACATGACCTCCCCTTCACAAAACCATGCTGCCTATCTAATAAGCCTATTCTCTTCCAGATTCTTAAATTCCCTAAGAATCTTTTCCAACAATTTCCCCACCACTGAGGCAAGGCTCAGAGGCCTGCAATTTCCCGGATTGTCTCTTCTGCCCTTCTTAAACAGAGGAACAATGTCAGCTATTCTCCAATCCTCTGGTACCTCGGTGGAACAGGCTCGATGGGCTGATTGGCTTACTCCTGTTCCAATGAGTACACCCAGATCCTGCTACACCTAAGCACTCTGAAGTTTCTCTCCATTTAGATAATAAGTTGCCTTCTATTTTCCTGACCAAAATGGATAACCTCACATTTATCCACGTTAAACTCCATCGGCTGAATTTTGGCCCATTCATATCCAATTGTAAATTTCTTATTTTCTCATTGAAACTTACTATCCCATCTATTTTAGTGCCATCTGCAAATCTGGCTATAGTACCTTCCATCCCTGCATCCAAGTCATTGAAATAGATTGTAAATAGTTGGGGCCCCCGAGGACAAACCCTGTGACACCCCACTAATTACATCTTGCCAACGAGAAAAGGATCCATTTTTCCGACTTTCTGCTTTCTGTTGGTTAGCCTGTCCTCTATCCAAGTTAATAAACTTTCAATGGACTTTCAATGGGCGGCACGGTAGCACAGTGGTTAGCACTGCTGCTTCACAGCTCCAGGGACCTGGGTTCGATTCCCGGCTCGGGTCACTGTCTGTGTGGAGTTTGCACATTCTCTTCGTGTCTGCGTGGGTTTCCTCCGGGTGCTCCGGTTTCCTCCCACAGTCCAAAGATGTGCGGGTTAGGTTGATTGGCCATGCTAAAATTGCCCTTAGTGTCCTGGGATGTGTAGGTTAGAGGGATTAGTGGGTAAGTGTGTAGGGATATGGGGGTAGGGTCTGGGTGGGATTGTGGTCGGTGCAGACTCGATGGGCCGAATGGCCTTTCTCTGTGCTGTAGGGTTTCTAAGATTTCTAAGACCCAGCATCCACCGCTGTTTGGGGCAGCGAATTCCAAATTCCCATTACAGTTTGGAACCCTCTTCTGCAAATTAATGCCAGATCAATTATTAATTTTAAATCTGTGATTGATAGAGTTTTGTAATTAAGATATTAATGGATATGAGGTGAAGACAGGTATATAGACTTAGGTCACATATCAGCCATAATCCATAGCTGAAAGATGAAACAGGCTTGAGAAATGTCCTCTTCCTGCTCCTATGGTGAATCTGCGCTGTTCCCCCCTTCCAAGGGCAATACAGCCTTTCTGGGGTTTGCAAATCTAATCACAATTCTGCAAATAATATATTTGATATTTCAATGTTCATTGAGCAGATTGTTCTCACCTGTTCTAAAAAATAATTCAGTGCTACTGTGGTTAATTTTAAATTATTTTTGATTTCTTTTAAGTTTAATCTTCTGCAAAGCACAGACATGGACTGCAGCAATGGCATGCCAGAGAATTGCCAGGCATCGACTTTGCTGCTTCTGGTGGTTCCCTGGTGACACGGGCAACACATCTGGCAAAGCCAAGGATGCTGTTGGTGGCAGTGCCCGAATTGCCAAATCAGAGTAAGCTCTCACCAGCTACAGGATAAATATTATATTCCCCATTCCACTTGGTGCAATCGGAGGAGTGACGGACAGTTTTGGACCCATAGCAACCTGGCAGTAATGTGTTAGGAAAAGCGGAGTTACTTACCAAAGGATAATGCCGTTCCCAACAGCAGCAAAAAGTTCAGTGTCACTGTTGGCATCCATAGGAATCAACTGCTGACAGTCTGGATCCTTCTCCAAAGCCTTGTTGATCCAATTAACAAAAGCATATCTTTCTTCCTCTGCAATAAACGAGACGAGAATAGTGAATAGTTTGCTCAAGGAAAACAGGGGCACATGCTGGAGACTTCCAGAACAATCAACATATTCAGCATTTGCTCAAATGTATCACTTTTGTTTTAGCCCTCCCCTTGTACATGAGACACAGTACAGTCCACAAATACTGCAACACAATAACTAACCTATCAATAATTGAGAACATAAAATTCCTGTTACCAAAATTCAGAGACAGACTTTTGAATTTCAGCTGTGGTGGGGATTTGAACCCTTGGCCCCAGAGCATTAGCCTGAGCCACTGGATTACTGGTCCAGAGACTTTTGAATGCTTGTCACAATACACAAGTTCCTGCTACGCGAAAAAGCAGCGTCAAAGAAAGGTCATAGAATAATAGAATCCCTACAGTGCAGAAGGAGGCCATTCAGCCCATCGGGTGACCACAATCCCACCCAGGCCCTATTCCCATAACCCCACATATTCACCGTACTAATCCCCTGACACTAGGGTCAATTTAGCTTGGCCAATCAACCTAACCCACACATCTTTGGACTGGCTGACATTATGTCAGCCAATAACATGGGGGGAATTTTTCCATTTTTTTTGCAGTGTCACAGCAGGTGGAAAAAGCAACATTAAGACGGCTGTGAAGTAGAATTTATTTTACGCAGCGAGTGGTAATGACCTGGAACACGCTGCCCACAAGGTTGGCGGAAGCAGAGATGATCAATGATTTCAAAAGGAAATGGGGTGGGTACTTGAGAGAAATAAGTATAGGGATAGACGGGGAGAAACGAGACTGACTGGATTGTTCTACAGAGAGCTAGCACAGACTTAATGGGCTGAATGGCCTCCTTCAGTGCCGTAATGATTTTAATGCTGGAATTTTATGTTCCACCCAGGAGCAGGCTAAAAGACAGGTGGAGAGATGATGCATAAAATCAGATAGGATAGTGCCATGTCTGTCTCTGCTGCTACTTTACCAGTGGCAGAGTCGGTGTTGGGTGACCCACCAGCCCTTGGGCTAATTGAGGCCCTTATGTGGTTAAATCGTGGCCACCTAAGACCTTCCTCTTACTGTCGTTGGTATTTTACCAGCAACAGGGTTGCCCATGCCAAGTCTCGCTATGGACTTGATCTCCTGTTCGAGCACCCTGTGCCCAGCAAAGCCACCCCCAGCAGATAGGGACACGTGCCCTGCTCGAATTCCATTCCTCTCATTGTCCCCTCCTTGCCACACTCACATCCCATCTCTTCATCGGGGCTGGTCTGACAAGCCCCAGTGAGCTCATCCAACTCACCTCCAAGGCCAGCCTACATTCACCTTGTTAGGGGCCAAGTGCAATCCCAGCAGGGACCACTGGTCCTGGAGAAGCTGCTGGGACTGTCAGCCAACTGACTGACTCACAGCTCTTGGAGATGTAACATTTTCGCTCACAGCTCAGAAGCCACCGAACAGACATGACCATAAAACCCGGTCATGGCTTCCCAGTGATGGGCTCGCCCCTGACTTCTCAGCCAGTGGGTGGTGCCACCGGCTTGGTGTAAAATTCAGCCCCAAGACTGATCTGTGGAATGTACAATGGCTTTTCTGAAATGACTCATTGCTGAGTGGGGAAATTCCATATCACACATGACAACCTGCATATGTGGAAGACGCTGTGTTTAATTCTCATGTTTAAAATAAACTTCACACCACCCCCCCCCCACCCCACACTTTAAACCGTTCTCAGAAATGTGCTCATCCTTGCCAGCAATTCATAATTGCTTAACTTCTTGCAAAATTTCAAAAACGGAAGAAATTTTCCAACTGACAACTGGGCCAGTCCTCGAATCACAGGAGAATATAGAATTGTTAAAAACTAATAGTACTGTGTGATTGTTTCATAGAATCCCTACAGTGTAGAAGGAAGCTATTCGGCCCATCAAGTCTGCGCCGACCACAATCCCACCCAGGCACTAACCCCACAACCCCATGCATCTACCCGAGCCAGTCCCCCTAACACTAAGGGGCAATTTAACATGCCCAATCCACCTAACCCGCACATCTTTGGACTGTGAGTGGAAACCAGAGCACCCGGAGGAAACCCACGCGGACACGGGGAGAACATACAAACTCCACAAGACAGTGACCCAAGCCGGGAATTGAACCCGGGGGTCCCTGGTGCTGTGAGGCAGCAGTGCTAACCACTGTGCCACCATGCCACCCATTTTAGAATATTCACTGCACAAATTATGTAAATCAGTAACTAAAATTACTCAAAGTATTCATATATGAATGATATTATATATGTGAATTTGAAATCTTATGGGAGGAGATAGCTATTAAATTCACTTCACATCAAATTGATTCAGCATGCGACGATAAGACGTACCATAGATTATTAATTTACATTTACATACCAGAAATGCATACAACATTAATAAAAATAGTGAGTCAGATTTAAAAAGCAACATCTACAACAGGTACAGTATTCAATTCAGAGGAGTGCGTCTATTAATATTAAAGTATTAAATATTATTGAGTTCAATAACTTCAGACCATGAATTTTGTCCTCCATTTTATATTTTTCTCCCCCGGTGCTTTCAACTGGCTCTGACCTTTATTCAGCTATTAACATCTTTTCTGGACCAATGCTTTGTTCCTTTTCTACTACATTATTCTCTTTGCCTTGTGTTCCATGACACCTTTGTTATTTGACCTCCCCTGCCCCCTAATGTATCCCTGACCATCCCTTTTTCTCCATCTGACCCTCTCCCGGTCAGGTCGTCAAAGTTTTGGTAGGGGAACATGTGACAAATAGTGACCACAACTCTGTTAATTTTAGGATAGTAATGGACAAGGACGAGTGTTGCCCTAAGGGTAGGGTGCTAAATTGGGGGAAGGCTAACTATAGCCGGATTAGGCAGGAATTGGTCGCCGTTGATTGGGAGAGGCTGTTTGGGGGTAAGTCCACGTCTGGCATGTGGGAGTCTTTTTAAGGAACAGTTGATAAGGCTGCAGGACAGGCATGTGCCTGTAAAAAGGAAGGATAGGAAAGGTAGGATTCGAGAGCCGTGAATAACCAGGGAAATTGAGGATCTGATCACAAAGAAAAGAGAGGCGTACGTTAGGTCCAGGTAACTGAAAATAAATGGAGCTCTGGAGGAATAGAGAGAGAGTAGGAAAGAACTCAAACGGGGAGTTAGAAGGGCAAAAAGAGGTCACGAAATGTTCTTGGCAGATAGGATTAAGAAGAATCCTAAGGCATTTTATTCATATGTTAGGAACAAAAGAGTTGTCAGGGAAAAAGTCAGACCTCTCAGGGACAAAGGAGGGGAATTATGCTTAGAACCCAAGGGAATAGGGGAGATCCTAAATGAATACTTTGCATCGGTATTCACAAAGGAGAGGGACTTGTTGACTGGGAGTGTCTCAGAGGGAGGTGTTGACCCGTTAGAGAGAATCTCCATTACAAGGGAGGAAGTGTTAGGTTTTTTAGGTAACATTAAAACTAACAAATCCCCAGGGCCTGATGGCATCTATCCTAGACTGCTCAGGGAGAAAAGAGATGTAATTGTTGGGCCTCTGAAGGAAATCTTTGTCTCTTCATTGGACACAGGTGAGGTCCCTGAGGATTGGAGGATAGCGAATGTGGTACCGTTATTTAAGAAGGGTAGCAGGGATAACCCGGGTAATTATAGGCCAGTGAGCTTGACGTCTGTGGTGGGGAAGTTGTTGGAGAGGATTCTTAGAGACAGGATGTATGCGCATTTAGAACGGAACAATCTCATTAGTGACAGACAGCATGGTTTTGTAAGAGGGAGGTCGTGCCTTACAAATTTGGTGGAGTTTTTTGAGGAAGTGACAAAAAACAGTTGACGAAGGAAGGGCCGTGGATGTCGTCTATATGGATTTCAGTAAGGCATTTGACAAAGTCCCTCATGGCAGGTTGGTTAAGAAGGTTAAGGCTCATGGGATACAAGGAGAGGTGGCTAGATGGGTAGAGAACTGGCTTGGCCAGTAACAGTCGAAAGGTCTGTTTTCCGGCTGGAGGTCTGTGACCAGTGGTGTTCCGCAGGGCTCTGTACTGGGACATCTGCTATTTGTGATATATATATATATAAATGATTTGGAAGAAGGTGTAACTGGTGTTATCAGCAAGTTTGCGGATGGCACGAAGATGGCTGGACTTGCGGATACAGCAGGATATAGATAGGCTGGAAAATTGGGCGGAGAAATGGCAGATGGAATTTAATCCAGATAAATGCGAAGTGATGCATTTTGGAAGAACTAATGTAGGGGGGAGTTATACAATAAATGGCAGAGCCATCAAGAGTATAGAAACACAGAGGGACCTAGGTGTGTAAGTCCATTAATCCTTGAAGGTGGCAGCACAGGTGGAGAAGGTGGTGAAGAAGGCATATGGTATGCTTGCCTTTATAGGACGGGGTATAGAGTATAAAAGCCGAAGTCTGATGTTGCAGCTATATAGAACGCTGGTTAGGCCACATTTGGAGTACTGCATCCAGTTCTGGTCGCTGCACTACCAGAAGGACGTGGAGGTTTTAGAGAGAGTGCAGAGAAGGTTTATCAGGATGTTGGCTGGTATGGGGGGTCTTAGCTATGAGGAGAGATTGGGTAAACTGGGCTTGTTCTCCCTGGAAAGACGGAGAATGAGGGGAGATCTAATAGAGGTGTACAAAATTATGAAGGATATAGATAGGGTGAACAGTGGGAAGCTTTTTCCCAGGTCGGAGGTGACGATCACGAGGGGTCACGGGCTCAAGGTGAGAGGGGCGAGGTATAACTCAGATATCAGAGAGACGTATTTTACACAGAGAGTGGTGGGGGCCTGGAATGCACTGCCAAGTAGGGTGGTGGAGGCAGACACGCTGGCATCATTTAGGACTTACCTGGATAGTCACATGAGCAGTCTGGGAATGGAGGGATACAAACAAATGGTCTAGTTGGACCAATGAGCGGCACAGGCTTGGAGGGCCGAAGGGCCTGTTTCCTGTGCTGTACTGTTCTTTGTTCCGTTTATCAACAGTGTAAAGTCCAGGACATTTCCACCTCTCTTCAGTTCCAAAGTAGTCACATTAGACTCGAAACGTTAACTCTGTTTCACTCTCCACAGATGCTGCCAGATCTGCTGAGTTTTTCCAGCACTTTCTGTTTATATTTCAGATCTCCAGCATCCGCAGTATTTTGCTATTATTTTTAATAAAGTGGGGTCAGATTATGTATTTTTATAAGCTTAAAGCCCATTAATGAGACATATCAAAGAAGTAGATTTGTGCAGGTCAGAATATTAATGCAAGTGATGAGGTCCTTTGGCCCACCTAATCGTACCTATCCAGAATGGAAGAAAATCTGCAGCTACCATCACACCACATGCCTATCCTGAATGAATTCAAGGTTGTCACCCTCACTGCCCTGGTCCAAAAGAACATTCCAAATGCTAATCACTGTAAACATAAAGATTTTCCTCACCACTTCTTTTGCCAATTTGTTGCCTTACACTGGCATCCAGATACCAACACTTTAGTCTGAAAAGGAACATTTGCACGTGCAGATATGAACATACTCCCCAGAAGGAATGTGGGGTTATGGGAATAGGGCCTGGGTGGGATTGTGGTCAGTGCAGACTCGATGGGCTGAATGGCCTCCTTCTGCACTGTAGGGATTCTATGAAGGAAGCAAGAGGTCTGTGATATATGTTTACCGCATGCCACCCTGGTCCCAGTTTGTGCAATGTTTCCACATTTTCTTCAGGCCAAAATCTAGTTTGATTTTCTGGAAACTAATTAAGCTATCGCCTCTAAATTGGCTATTGTTTCAGGGTCCCAGGACCAGAGGTCATGATAGTGAGATATAATGTTCTGAGGCTGCATTTAGACAATGCTGTTACTACATATAGTATGGTACCTGGACATTTGCACTCTGAACCCTCATTTTAAAAGTAGACATCACTTGAATTATGTAGAATACACTGTGCAGAAACAGGCCGAAAGGCCCATTAGTTCTGTGTTTAGGCCTCACATGAGCCTCCTCCCACTCCTCTTCTACTTCATTTTCCCTCATATGTTTATCTAGATTTCCTGTAAATGCATCTCTTAAAATCATTCAAATACACTTTGCAGCAGCAAACTAGAGTGAAGAACGAGACAACTTGAAATACCTGAGTAAGAGTGCTGGGTTCCTTCACTGGATTTTTCAGTTCCATGAACAGCACAGATTCCCTCCTTCTTTAAGAGTTGCTTTCTGAACGTTTTTGCAACATCACTGCTCTTTAAACCATGGAAAAGCTGCAAAAACGCAAGAGTTGAGCATGAGTTCTCAACAAGATTATGTTTCCGGAACTCTTTGTGTTTAGCATATATTAGTGAATCTGTTATCCTTTTGGAGACAGTAAGAAGTCTCACAACACCAGTTAAAGTCCAACAGGTTTATTTGGTAGCAAATACCATAAGCTTTCGGAGCACTGCTCCTTCGTCAGATGGAGTGGAAACTTGCAATGTTCAGGTTCTTTGTGTGGCAAGTTGTTGAAATTGTGAGCTGTTAAGGGAAACCGGGCATCTGGGACCAGAGTGAACAGGGCAAAGCAACAGTGGCTCCATTTAACCAGTGCAACGAAAGGATTGTGAAATAAACAGCGCAATGACTGAACAATTGTAGCACTAGGCGAATTCAATATCAAATCAGGAGAAATAAAAAGAGGGGAAGAAATACTGGATTGATAGAGAAAGAGGGAGCAAAAAGACAAAAGTGGAATGGAGTAACTCTGACAGCGACCTTTGCATTTTTATCTTTAGCCACGTGTTTGTCTGAAGCTGCTGCACGTTTGCACATAAATGAAGGCAAGTGTCATTACTTTAACAGCAAAATCTGGCCCAACAAAAAAAATGAGTCGACTCCTTCTCTAAACAGCAAGGGGAATTTCACATCCCCGTACCTTAATATCAATATAGTGCAATTTCACCCCAATTTGAGATGAGATTTTCAATCCCCACTCACTGCTGGGATCATTCTGTCCTGCTGAAAGTCAGTGGACTTTTGGCTGGGTCACCAAATCTCCCGCAGTGGGTCCCACCATGACGG
This sequence comes from Mustelus asterias, assembly GCF_964213995.1. Classification (NCBI taxonomy): domain Eukaryota; kingdom Metazoa; phylum Chordata; class Chondrichthyes; order Carcharhiniformes; family Triakidae; genus Mustelus; species Mustelus asterias. Next base: position 7,759,186 of record NC_135817.1, on the reverse strand, counting down.
GGCCAGAAAATCCCAAACTTAGTCTTTAAAGCAAACATTCCTGATTTACAATAAGGTCCTCATTTCATTCTCAGCTCCGCTCTGAATTAACTGTTCCCACTAACTGAACAGCCTAGAATGAAGGATCATAGATACAAGGTTAGGCCAGAGAGCAGAAGGAACTCCTTTACAGTACTGTAAAGCTGTGGAATTCACTTCCAGGGTTGGTATTTGATGCACAAAATATGTCAACATTCAAAATTAGATTGGATATGTGGATAAGAAATAAGGGACCGGGGGGAATAAAAGATATTTGGGCTGTTTGTTCACATAAAGGGTATACACCAACATGATTTAGCCAGGTTTCAACAACAATAATTTGAATTTACATATTATAGTTATGAGGTTCTTTTTCTAGGAAGAAGTGTAAGTAAGGTGTTCTTACAGACAACAGTAGTAGCATCTATGCTTACAGTGGTTAGACTGGTAGTCTCCAAAGTTCCAGGAAGTTGTTGAGAATGTCTGCTTGTAAAAAGTTATTTTATGAACTGTGTATTTATTTCCAGTATAAAAGAGAGTTGGATATCTAATCAACATTTCTAACTGGATACTAGGCCCATATGATTCAAGTTGCCAAACTGAAAGCTAATGTAAGTCAGCGAGCATGGAGATGATAGGGTAAATGGGACATGGTGCAAATTATGATACAGGCAGCAGAGCTTTCGATGAGTTCAAGTTTTATGGAGGTCATAAGGTGGGAAGCTAGAGCATTATAATACTTGAATCGAGGGGCAACAAAGTTATGAACGAGAGAGATTCAGTAGCATATGGGGTAAGGAAGGGGCGAAGATGTTATTGAAATGATGGAGAGGATACGGGGTCAGAAGCATAACTCAATGTCACACTGCATGTCGCAGTTGTGAATTGTCTAGTTCAGCCTTAAAGGAGGAGGATGGAGTTTGTGTACGGAATAGAGCTTGTGGCAGGGACCATCAACAGTAGTGTCGGCCTTACAAATAATTAATTGGTTGAAATTGTCACTTATCCAATACTGGTTGTTGGATAAGCGGTGTGACAAATCAGAGACAGTGGAAAGATTGAGAAACATGGTGACATGGTAACCTTTATATATTTCTATGTGAACCTATTGCTCTGAAATCAAACTTGTTTCTGGTTCTAAGATCTTTTATCTTCGTATAATTACTATATTTCCCGTATTCTTAGTTACATATTAATCTCCCACTCTGCATACCATATATACCTCTTCAATGGTTAGTAATTCAATACAGTAAGAAGTTTAACAACACCAGGTTAAAGTCCAACAGGTTTATTTGGTAGCAAAAGCCACAAGCTTTCGGAGCCTTAAGCCCCTTCTTCAGGTGAGTGGGAATTCTGTTCATAAACAGGGCATATAAAGACACAAACTCAATTTACAGAATAATGGTTGGAATGCGAATACTTACAGCTAATCAAGTCTTTAAGATACAAATAATGAGTGGAGAGAGCATTAAGACAGGTTAAAGAGATGTGTATTGTCTCCAGACAGGACAGCCAGTGAGACTCTGCAGGTCCAGTCAAGCTGTGGGGACTACAGATAGTGTGACATGAACCCAAGATCCCGGTTTAGGCCGTCGTCATGTGTGCGGAACTTGGCTATCAGTTTCTGCTCAGCGACTCTGCGCCGTCATGTGTCGTGAAGGCCGCCTTGGAGAACGCTTACCCGAATATCAGAGGCCGAATGCCCGTGACCGTTGAAGTGCTCCCCAACAGGAAGAGAACAGTCTTGCCTGGTGATTGTCGAGCGGTGTTCATTACTAGGCGTTAGCCAAGTTCCGCACACATGAGGACGGCCTCAACCGGGATATTGGGTTCATGTCACACTATCTGTAATCCCCACAGCTTGCCTGGACCTGCAGAGTCTCACTGGCTGTCCTGTCTGGAGACAATATACATCTCTTTAACCTGTCTTAATGCTCTCTCCACTCACATTGTTTGTATCTTGAAGACTTGATTAGCTGTAAGTATTCGCATTCCAACCATTATTCTGTAAATTGAGTTTGTGTCTTTATATGCCCCGTTTGTGAACAGAATTCCCACTCACCTGAAGAAGGGGCTTAAGGGTCTGAAAGCTTGTGGCTTTTGCTACTAAATAAACCTGTTGGACTTTAACTTGGTGTTGTTAAACTTCTTACTGTGTTTACCCCAGTCCAACACCGGCATCTCCACATAGTAATTCAATATACAGACAAAGTGGGGAAAAGTGCTTTGAAGAATACAATTTAAGAGTTTGTGCACTGTACCATATTTGATGATTAATATGCTTTAAGCTCAAGAAATATTTAATGTTAACTTTGGGAAATATGGTATTGCACAGGTTGAAGGCAAATATGGCAAACATACATGTTAAATTCAGAAAATGTACATTGTAGCAAAGGCTAAACTAAGAATTCCTTTCTTCCCTATATCAAAGATAGCTGTCCTTCAGGTGAGATGTCAAATAGAAGCCCTGTCTGCCCTCTCAAGTGTTACAGATTCCGCAACACTATTTGAAGAGGAGTTATCCTTGCTGTCCTGGCTAATATTTATCCCTCAGTCAACATCACTAAATTTAAAAAAAATTACACATGCTCAATTTTTGTTGCTGCTTCTGGGCCGCCTTGTCCACAAATTCACTGTCCCATTACAATAACATGCCTGCACTTCAAAAGTATTTCATTGGCTGAATAACCCTTTGGAGTAACCCAAATTCTTTCTTTCTTGATATTCATTTAAAAGTGGTGGGGTTTTAACAATGATGTTCAAGGAACCCAGTCTTTTTAAGCCAAAGTTAATCAAAAAAGTCATGTAGTGACCTACTCCAACAAAGTCTTCAAAACTGATCTGGTCTTTCTGACTTCCGGAGGCCATTAGCTCATCTTTTATTTCTCGTATTTTGTGGCCTGGTAGATCCAGATTTGCTGCTTTAAAGAGGTTGTGGAGTTCATTGTTATCAATGAATCCAGAGTTATCAGTGTCTGAAAAGGAAAAGAAGATCCAATTAAAACTTGTAAATTCCTTTGTATGAAAAGAGGGCTTAAAGAACGCGCCCCATTAAACTTATCCCTACACCCAACCTGAGTATTAGACATCTGCGCCTAAAGTTTGCGTTTTAGATGTAATCTGCCATCTCGTGTTTTGCTCCACGTTTCCATTCAAATTTACTTGCATATTTTCAAATATCAAATTACATAGTGGCGACAGCCAAATTCTTGACCATCTGGCATGTGTCCCCTGCCGTCTCCATCAACTGTTGGAGTGGGGGAAGGGTGTGGGAGGGATACATGATAGGCAGGCACTAATACAGGGCCCGCTGAATGTTCAGTCACCGGCCCAGATTGGAGTAGCCAGTTCTTCTACTCACCAAAGGTAGGTGGTATGGCCCAAGAAAGAGCGTGGTAGCTGCAGCGGAAGATAGGCCCATCTTCAAACCGAGTATAATAGAGTACCAGTGACATGTTCCAACTCCCTGACTTAACCGGAGGTACAATCAGTGCACCTTCTGTTCAATCAGACGGACACTCTGTTGTTCCTTCCCAGACAGCTATTGTTAAGGTTACATCAGTAGGTTACTTACCAATTTTTGAAAATGCAATTTGAAGCTCTTCTAGCTCTTCATTTGGGATCTGTGCTGTGTCTGCCATATTCCTCTAATACCTTTGATACAAGCAAACAAATCTGAAAACAAAATTTGAATTTTTGGCTTGTTACTTTCATATTCGTTGTCAAAAAAAGTAATTTCTCGCAACAGTCCTCATTCCGGCTATTTACTTTAAATCATCTAGAAGGGAAAACAATCTCGTTGCTTTCTTGTCAGCTGATATTACTGATTGCATAATCTTATAAATCTCTCTTTTTGTTCTATGAATTGAAACCACAAAAGAAAACAGGATCAGAACAGTAGCAGCAAGAAGTGTGTGAGTACAGCACTTTTCACATCCTCGCCACCCAAAAGCACTTAACAACCAATTCTCACACAGCAATGTCCCACAAACCTCAATGAGATAGATGTTTAGTTAATCGGTTTTCACTGTTATTGGTTAAGGGATAGATATTGGCCTAGATGTCAGGAAAGCTCTGCAGTTGTACAAATTAAGGAATTGTTTACATTCACCTGATTAGGCAGATGAGGAATCAGTTCCACACCTCCAGGGCCGCATCCCCAACATTGCAGCACTTGCTCGGTACTGGTGCTAAAGTGCCAGCCTAGATTATGTGCTGATGTCCCAGAGTGGGCCTTGAACCCATGACTTCTGACAGAGGCAAATCTAGTACCAAAGGAGCCAAACTCACCCACATGCAGTAGTTTAACAAATTGGTTTAAAAATGGAAATATTGTCATCCTAACTCTATCTACTGCCATGCACCTAACAACATGAAATATATAGGATCCAAGGTGCTTCATGTTAATTTCAGTACATTTGAGATTGGTGCTCGTCTCCACATTAATGCCCTTTACTAACTGAGCAATTTAACCAAATTACTCTGGTAAATATCTGAAATTTCTTCTTTAAATGTCCATCTTTCTGTTCTGCAAATGTAACGCCACTGTTTAAAAAAAGGAGGTAGACAAAAGGCAGGTAACTATAGGCCGGTTAGCTTAACTTCTGTAGTAGGGAAAATGCTTGAATCTATCATCAAGGAAGAAATAGCGAGACATCTGAATATAAATTGTCCCATTGGTAAGACGCAGTATGGGTTCATGAAGGGCAGGTCATGTTTGACTAATCTGGTGGAATTCTTTGAGAACATTACGTGCGCAGTGCACAATGGGGAATCTGTGGATGTGGAGTTTCTGGATTTTCAGAAGGCATTTGACAAGGTGCCGCACCAAAGACTGCTACATAAGATAAAAGGTGCATGGTGTTACGGGTAATGTATTAGCATGGATAGAGGATTAACAGAAAGCAAAGAGTGGGGGGTAAATGGGTGTTTTTCTGGTTGGCGATCAGTGACTAGTGGTGTGCCTCAGAGATCTGTGTTGGGACCGCAATTGCTTACGATTTACATAGATGATTTGGAGTTGGGGACCAAGTGTAGTGTGTCAAAATTCGCAGATGATATAGATGAGTGGCAGAGCAAAGTATGCAGAGGATGCTGAAAGTCTGCAAAGGGATGTAGATAGTCTAAGTGAATGGGCGAGGGCCTGGCAGATGGAGTACAATGTTGATAAATGTGAGGTCATCTATTTTGGTAGGAATAACAGCAAAATGGACAATTATTTAAATGGTAAAAAATTGCAACATGCTGCTGTGCAAAGGGACCTGGGTGTCCTTGTGCAAGAATTACAAGGAGTTGGTTTGCAGGTGCAGCAGGTAATTAAGAAGGCAAATGGAATTTTGTCCTTCATTGCTAGAGGGACAGAGTTTAAAAACAGCGAGGTTATGTTGCAGCTGTATAAGGTGCTGGTGAGGCCACACCTGGAGTACTGTGTACAGTTTTGGTCTCCTTACTTGAGAACGATATATTGGCACTGGAAGGGGTGCAGAGGAGATTCACTAGGTTGATTCCGGAGTTGGCTTACGAGGAGAGACTGAGTAGACTGGGGCTATACTCATTGGAATTCAGAAGAATGATGGGAGATCTTATAGAAACATGTAAGATTATGGGAATAGATAAGATAAAAGCAGGGAAGTTGTTTCCACTGGCGGGTGAAACTAGAAACTAGAACTAGGGGGCATTACCTCAAAATAAGGGGGAGCAGATTTAGGACTGAGTTTGAGGAGGAACTTCTTCACACAAAGGGTTGTGAATCTGTGGAATTCCCTGTCCAGTGAAGCAGTTGAGGCTACCTCATTGAATGTTTTTAAGGCAAGGATAGATAAAGTTTTGAATAGTAAAGGAATTAAGGGTTATGGTGAGCGGGCGGGTAAGTCCACGAAAAGATCAGTCATGATCTTATTGAATGGCGGAGCAGGTTCGAGGGGCCAGATGGCTACTCCTGCTCCTAGTTCTTATGTTCTTATGTTTTTCTTCATCTTAAGTTGTAGACACGTATATGTGATGGATGCAGTGCCACAATGGTTATGGTATGTTACTGGACTAGTAACCCAGCAATAAAGACAAAGGACCAGAGTTATGAGTTCAAATCCCCCCTAACAGCAGCTGGGGAATTTGAATTCAGTTAACTAGATAAAATTGGAATTAAAAAAGCTAGTTTCAGTAAACTGCCAGATTGTCATAAAAACTCATCTGATTCACTAGTGCCAGTTAGGGGAGCCGTCAGCTGTCCTTATCAGATCTGATCTACAAATCTCACAGTAATCCTGAGATGTCCATCTCATCTCGCTAACATCTGGGTATGTGTCAGAATTGGGAGAGCTGCCCCACAGACCAGTCCAGCAACAGCCTGATATAGGCATACTGATGGAATCATACCTTTCAGCAAAGATTCCAGACTCCTCTATCGGTATCCCTCAGTATATTGTACCGACAGTCCTATTGTACCGACAGCACTAGCACACCAGAGTTGGTGGCACAGAGGGATCCAGTCAGGAGAGAGAGGAAGTCTTGCCTCTGGACCTAATACAGTTTCATGGCATCAATTAAACACAGACAAGAATTTGCACCCACAGTATTCCCTCAGCTGAAGAATTAGTTCTCCTCCATTTGAAAGAAGCATCAAGAGAAGCACAGATACATCATGTAATTTGGAGGGAGAACTTTTAGTGTCCAGTTTGAAGAGTGTCACCACCTCTGAACAAGCCTTGAAGTACATATCTACAAGACTAGGCCTGCAGTAGGTAATGAGACAATTAACGTGAGGGGAAACACTACTTGGGCTCATCTTCACCAACCACCTGTCGCTGATGAAACTGTCCATGACTGATATTTAGATAGTTACATGGGTACGATGGGTATAGAGGGATATGGGCCAAATGCGGGCAATTGGGATTAGTTTAGGGGTTTAAAAAAAAAAGGGCGGCATGGACAAGTTGGGCTAAAGGGCCTGATTCCATGCTGTAAACCTCTATGACTGCACTGGCGGGAGTGACAACCATATAGTCCTTGTAGAAAGGAAGTCCGGTCTTCACACTGAGGGCACCCTCCATGGTGCTGTGTGACACTGCCATCGAGTTAAACAGGCTAGATTCAGAACAGATCTAGTAGCTCAAAAGTGGGTATCCATAAGGCCATCAGCAGGAGCAAAACTGTATTCCACCACAAGCTGTAAACTCGTGGCCTGGCAGATCTCTTAGCCAGGAAATCAATCCTGGTTCAATGAAATGTGCAGAAGAGCATGCCAGGAGCAGCACTAGACATTCCTAAATATAAAAGCCCCAACCTGGTGAAGCTACAACACTAATACATGCCTGTTAAATATTGGGAGCACAATGCCATTGTCATAGGTAAGCGATCCCACAACCAATGGATTAGATCAAGACTCTGTAGTCCTGCCACATGTGAATGATAGTGGACAGTTCGAGACCTAACAGGAAGAGAGGCTTCAGGAATATTTTCAATGATGGGAAATGCTATCATGTGAGTGCAAAAGTCATGGGTTCAGTGTTTGCAGCCATTTTCAGCCAAAAGAGTCGAGGGGATGATCCATTCTGGGTGCTCCGTGAGGTTCCCAGCATCACAGATGCCAGTCTTCACCAATTCGATTCACTCCAGGTGATACCAAGAAATGGCAGCGCACATTAGATACAGCAAAGACCATGAGCCCCAACAACATTGCAGCTCCAGAACCAGCCTCTCCCCTAGCCAAGATATTCCAGGATAGTTACAACACTGACACCTATCCAACAATGCAGATAATTGTCCAAGTGTGTCTGTCCAGAAAAGCAGGACAAAGCCAATCCAGTCAATTATCTCCTCATTACTGTACTCTTGATCATCTGCAGAGCAATGTAAAGTGTCATTGGCAGTGGTATGCAGTGACTCACACAGCAATGACATCTTCAATGATAAACAGTGTGGGTTCCTTCAGGATTACTCTTATCTAGACATCTTTGATCTGCACATTGGGATCAGAGGGGAGGTGAGGGTGACTGCCTTTGACAAAGAAGCAAGAGTAAAACAAGAAGAAAACTCTCCCGAAGTCACTCCTAGCTCAAAGAAATATGGCTGTGGCTGTTGAAACCCAATCACCTCACCCCAGGACATCACTGCAGGAGTTCCTCAAAGAAGTATCCTAAATCCAACCATCTTGAGTTGCTTCATCAATGACCTTCTCCCCATTATTAGGCCTGAAATAGGGATGTTTGCTGAAGATTTCAGTGGTCAATCCCATTTCTAACTCCTCCATGGCTGCTTGCAGTAAGACCTGGACAGGTTTAGCCTGATATATGCCTGGTAATATTTGTGCTTTACAAGTGCTAGGTAATGACCATCTCCAACAATAGAGTCTAACCAACTCCACTTGACGTCACCATCATTGAATCCCCCAGTATCAACATCTATCAGAGACGGTACTCTGATTGGCCTGCTGCTATTTTATGCTAAATTGAAGAGCTGTAAGCCAATCTGATTAGCCGACACCTCTCCAGCACCTCCAGGCACAGTGCTGCAGTGGCCAGAGGAGGTACTACAGCACCATGCCTGAATCTATGTCCCAGGACCGTACTCCACGTAAAAACTGGGGATCCTGAGGGCTGGGGATGCCCTTGGGGGTCAGAAGGGTGATCTCAGTGTGAGGGGTCAGACCAGGAGTGAGGGAGAGCCTGAGCTCCCAGGTCCCTGAGAGGACAGTGTCCAAAATCTGAAGGTGCATATAAATTGTGGTGTTTCCCCCACCCCTTGCCGCTGAGATTGAGATTGTTAACTTCTTCTATTTGGTCCAACCAGCACCTGCCAGCCTAAAAATTGATGTGATGTGAAAAGGCCCTCAAGTGTCCCCTCAAGTGTCCCCTCCACCTCACCATGCCCAGCTCAGAACCTGCCGGAGAGGAGCATAAACATTTGGCTTAGGTTTTGGCTTATAAGTGGCATAACACACAAAGTACTAAGCAATGACCATCTCTAACTAGAGAGAATCTAACCACCTCCTTTTGCCATTCAATAGCTTTACATTTACAAAATCCATCATCATCATCTTTTCCATCATCCTTGATTAAAAAAAAAGGAACTCAACCAGTACATAAATGCCACAGCTACTACAGCAGATCAGAGGTCAGGTGTTCAGCAACAAGTGCATCACCTCCTCACTGTTTAACACCTTTCGACCACATACAAAAACACATATCAGATTGCAATGGGATACTCTGCACTTGCCCAATGGGTGTACTCAAGACACTCACCATTATGTAGGATAAAGCAGTCCATTTGATTAGCATCTCAGCCACTCCCTCCCTCACCAGTGCACCGGGGTTGCAACACATACCTGTTTTCACGATGTATAGCAGCAACTTGCCAAGGTTTCTTTAACAGCACCTCCCAAACCTGCAACCTCCACCAGTCTGACTAACAAGGACAGCAGATAGATGGGAACACCATCACCTCCAAGTCACATACCACCCTGACTTGGGACTCTCTTGCTGTTCCCTTATCGTCACTGTGTCAAAATCCTGGATCTCCTCAACTAACAGCAGTGTGGAAGCCCATCACCATCTTCTCAAGGACAGCCAATAAATGCTAGCCTTGCCACTGACGCCCACATATCGTGAATGAATCAAAAAAATGGAAGAAACTGTTTATTTCTGAGGAAATGTGAAACATGCAGATAATAAAATCAGTTTCCAAATGCATTCAGTGATTGAGTAAGAAATAATTAATCCTTTTTATAGGTCTATTGGTGCTCAAGCAAATAAAAACACTTAAGGGATTAAGGTCCCAGTGCAGATACATTGTACATATTAGAGTGGAACCCATTTTTAGTGCACTCAGATGTAATTGAAACTGCATGCCTCAAAACAGCTGTTAAAGAAGTTAATGGAATGGCACAATTCTAGTGAAATTACTACCTAGATGTCAATAGCTTAGCTTCTGGTGCTTAGCAGATGAGGAATAGGGGGATGCATGGCCTTTCACTTCAATGGAAACAGCATCATCAATCATAAAGCATTTTGTTTGAAAGCTGCTGCAAGTGCGGTAGTGATCTCAAATTTGGAAACAAGTTCTTTTTGCACAGGCTTACCTAGAATTTACAGCATGCAGACAGACGTGACACAACATCTCATTATTGGTTAGATGCGAATAAAACCCAAGGAAAAATATTCATACGAACGCTATCACAAGTGCTGAGGTGTGTCACAAAAGCTCCGTTTCCTGCCTGATGTCCTAAATTAAGAATATTCTCACTCCATGAATCACTGATTTGTGTGAAATTACTTGCATCTGTTTTAACTTCTTACACATCTACATATATAATCCAGCTTGACAGGAGAGAGAAGATTGTGAGGGTCCTTGAAGCTCGTTCAGAATTTAATTCAGAAATGTGTATAATCTCATTGAAATTGTATTATATGTGGAGAAACCAGTCACCTGCATCATGCAATGCTGTAGTGTGACAACTTTAATGTTAAAAAGTGTTCCTTGAAAGAATTACCTTCATTTTGTATCACTTAACAAAAAGTTCAGAACACTTTAATGTACTGATGATCTAGAAACGAGAGCACTTCCTCCAAAATAGGAGACACATAGAACAGTACAGCACAGAACAGGCCCTTCGGCCCACGATGTTGTGCCGAGCTTTATCTGAAACCAAGATCAAGCTATCCCACTCCCTATCATCCTGGTGTGCTCCATGTGCCTATCCAATAACCGCTTAAATGTTCCTAAAGTGTCTGACTCCACTATCACCGCAGGCAGTCCATTCCACACCCCAACCACTCTCTGCGTAAAGAACCTACCTCTGATATCCTTTCTGTATCTCCCACCACGAACCCTATAGTTATGCCCCCTTGTAATAGCTCCATCCACCCGAGGAAATAGTCTTTGAACGTTCACTCTATCTATCCCCTTCATCATTTTATAAACCTCTATTAAGTCTCCCCTCAGCCTTCTCCACTCCAGAGAGAACAGCCCTAGCTCCCTCAACCTTTCCTCATAAGACCTACCCTCCAAACCAGGCAGCATCCTGGTAAATCTCCTCTGCACTCTTTCCAGCGCTTCCACATCCTTCTTATAGTGAGGTGACCAGAACTGCACACAATATTCCAAATGTGGTCTCACCAAGGTCCTGTACAGTTGCAGCATAACCCCACGGCTCTTAAACGCCAACCCCCTGTTAATAAAAGCTAACACACTATAGGCCTTCTTCACAGCTCTATCCACTTGAGTGGCAACCTTTAGAGATCTGTGGATATGGACCCCAAGATCTCTCTGTTCCTCCACAGTTTTCAGAACCCTACCTTTGACCCTGTAATCCACATTTAAATTAGTCCTACCAAAATGAATCACCTCACATTTATCAGGGTTAAACTCCATTTGCCATTTTTCAGCCCAGCTTTGCATCCCATCTATGTCTCTTTGCAGCCTACAACAGCCCTCCACCTCATCCACTACTCCACCAATCTTGGTGTCATCAGCAAATTTTCTGATCCACCCTTCAGCCCCCTCCTCTAAGTCATTAATAAAAATCACAAAGAGCAGAGGACCAAGCACTGATCCCTGCGGCACTCCGCTAGCAACCTGCCTCCAATCCGAAAATTTTCCATCGACCACCACCCTCTGTCTTCGATCAGACAGCCAGTTACCTATCCAATCGGCCAACTTTCCCTCTATCCCACACCTCCTCACTTTCATCATAAGCCGACCATGGGGGACCTTATCAAACGCCTTACTAAAATCCATGTATATGACATCAACTGCCCTACCTTCATCAACACATTTAGTTACCTCCTCAAAAAATTCAATCAAATTTGTGAGGCACGACTTGCCCTTCACGAATCCGTGCTGACTATCCTGGATTAATCCGCATCTTTCTAAATGGTCGTAAATCCCATCTCTAAGGACCTTTTCCATCAATTTACCAACCACCGAAGTAAGACTAACCGGTCTATAATTACCAGGGTCATTTCTATTCCCTTTCTTAAACAGAGGAACAACATTCGCCATTCTCCAGTCCTCTGGCACCATCCCCGTGGACAGCGAGGACCCAAAGATCAAAGCCAAAGGCTCTGCAATCTCATCCCTTGCCTCCCAAAGAATCCTAGGATACATTTCATCAGGCCCAGGGGACTTATCGACCTTCAGTTTATTCAAAATTGCCAGGACATCCTCCCTCCGAACATCTATTTCCTCCAGCCTATTAGCCTGTAACACCTTCTCTTCCTCAAAAACATGGCCCCTCTCCTTGGTGAACACTGAAGAAAAGTATTCATTCATCACCTCGCCTATCTCTACTGACTCCATACACAAGTTCCCACTACTGTCCTTGACCGGCCCTAACCTCACCCTGGTCATTCTTTTATTCCTCACATAAGAGTAAAAAGCCTTGGGGTTTTCCTTGATCCGACCCGCCAAGGACTTCTCGTGTCCCCTCCTAGCTCTCCTCAGCCCCTTTTTCAGCTCGTTCCTTGCTAACTTGTAACCCTCAATCGAGCCATCTGAACCTTGTTTCCTCATCCCTACATAAGCTTCCCTCGTCCTTTTCACAAGACATTCCACCTCTTTCGTGAACCATGGTTCCCTCACTCGGCCATTTCCTCCCTGCCTGATAGGGACATACCTATCAAGGACATCCAGTATTTGTTCCTTGAAAAAGTTCCACTTTTCAATAAAACAACCTTTTATTTCTTAAATTCCTATGTCTGCATACACTTGCCAACATTTTCCCTGTGAAATATGCAAACTTTGCAAAATCTCATTAAAATTGTTGTTGGGACTCGGCCCACTATTGCCTTGTTCTGCACAGGGTTCCAAACTTCATTCCAAACTCTGGTAGGTAACTTAAAGTTGAAATGGTTCCATTTCAAGTAGCCAATGGATTGGTTACTTGTCACATACCTGGTGACAAATTCTTTTCGGGGTGTGACCTACGGGTTTAATTTTTAAAAACCCGTTCCAATAGCACTTTTTTTTCCCACATGAAATCCAGAGGTCATGAAGGGCACTATATAAATGCAAGTCATTCTGGGTTTTTTTGTCCAAGCCTGCAGTGAAAGCACTGCAGCAATCTAATTTACATTTTTTGAGCTGCTTGCCTGCATTAACAGTGTCGCATCAGTATAACTAACTCATTGAATTACAATCTGTTCTTAATTTCATGCATTTTATTTCCACGCTACCTTTGCTCCCTTTTCTTTTTGTGTTTACCGAGTGGCTAAATTAACAGATTCAAGGAATTCTCTGGCACCTCCATTCAAATCTGCTTTTATTCATCCTTTGTAATTCCCCTTTCTCAGTAACCATTAACCCTCAACAACAAGTTTGTAGTCAGAGAAATATTCCGAGTTAGATGGTGATCAGCATCATTCTTAAACCATGAAATACTTGCGAAGGTCTATCTTTATTTTCAATGATGTGTTTAGGAGCACACAATGAATTATGAGGCGTACCATCTCATCAATCCCATATCAAAAACAGCAAATGAGATTTGTGCCAACTTTTGCCTGATCTTATTCAAAATCAAAATATCTCCTTCACACCTTGGTGCAATTCTGATCAGCTGGATCCAAGAATACCAAAATAAATTGACAATGTTTCCTGTGCTTTGGTCCAGAGTTCAGTGATTGTGGGATGATTGATGCCAACAGTAATTCATTCCAGATGTTCACTGTCAAATTCCAAAATGAATTATGAAAAATTTAATAGGTAATTTGTCAGACTCCATTGCACAAAATATGGACCCAGAGGTAGTGAATGTGCAGCTACATGTATAAATTCACATGCATCTGAGTGAAAAAGCAGCAATGAACAGAACAAAATTCCTTTTGACAAGAGTACAGAAATACAATGACTTACTGAAGTGCTGAATATTTACAGAATAATGTCAATTTGATTGCAGGGATCCTGATACAATATAGATCATACAATTCGCTCCCGTCTATTCCAAGTGATTTAATTTAAATTGTAACTCTACTCAAGGTGATACTGTCCAAAAGAAAACACAATATCCTTCTGTTGTTTTATTAAAATGGCTAAAATCACCCCACTGAATAATTCAAGTTTTTTCAAAGCAAAGAATAGGCTTCTGAGCAAAGTTAAGGGACCAATAAAGAAAGGAGCTGCATTGAAAAAGCACCTTTCACAACCTTTAGTTATCCCAAGGCACTTTAAAACCAATGACATACTTTCTGAGGCGTGGTCATTGTTGTAATGTGGGGAATCATAGAATCTCTACAATGCAGAAGGCGGCCATTCGATCCTTCAAGTCTGCACTGACTCTCTGACAGAGTATTTTACCCAGGCTCTCACTCCACCCTATCCCCGTAACCCCACACTTTTACCATGGCTAATCCATCTAACCTACACATCTTTGGACATGAAAGGGCAATAAATTTAGCATGACCAATCCACCTAACCTGCACATCTTTGGCCTGTGGGATGAAACCAGAGCACTCGGAGGAAACCCACGCAGACACAGAGAACATGCAACCCACATAGTCACCCAAGGCTGGAATTGAATCCAGGTCCCTGGCATTGTGAGGCAGCAGTGGTAATGTGGTTAATCAATATGAATACGGCAAAGACGCACAAACAAAAATAATGTATGGATCAAATTATCTGTCCTTTTAGTTACGTTGCTAATGGGATAAATGTTGGCCCAAAGACACAAGGAAAACACCCCTTTCCTTCAAAATAGTTGCAAGGGATTTTATAGGTGCACCCAGGAGGGCAGACAGGATCTTTGATTAATGTCTCATCAAAAAGACTGCAGGCCAGATTCTCCCATCCTGCCAGCGGTTGGGATTTTCCGGTCCCGCTGTTGTGAACAGAGCTGAAGCGGGGCGTACGAGACCAGAGAAATCTGACCTGCATCAGTGAAGGTGCAGCACTCTCTCTATACTGCGCTATTCTCGTGTCGGACTTGAACCCACAGCCTTCTACTTCGAGTCAAGAATAGTACCAGTGAATGACAGTTGACCAAAATAGAGTATTACCAGATTGTGCAGACAATGGGTGGGATTTTCCGCATGATGGGAAAATCTGGCAAGCCACCTGAGATGATGCCTGATGCTGGCAGGGTTGGAAAATCCCAACCAACATGTTTGCAAATTTCTCAATAAAGGTGAGTGTACTTTAATAACGGCACTCTAATAAAATGGGTTAGATCTTTAAACTCTAACTTGGTCAATAACCAACATACTAGGGTCGATTTTTGGAGACATAGAACATAGAACAGTACAGAACAGAACAGGCCCTTCGGCCCACAATGTTGTGCCGAGCTTTATCTGAAACCAAGATCAAGCTATCCCACTCCCTATCATCCTGGTGTGCTCCATGTGCCTATCCAATAACCGCTTAAATGTTCCTAAAGTGTCTGACTCCACTATCACTGCAGGCAGTCCATTCCACACCCCAACCACTCTCTGCGTAAAGAACCTACCTCTGATATCCTTCCTGTATCTCCCACCACGAACCCTATAGTTATGCCCCCTTGTAATAGCTCCATCCACCCGAGGAAATAGTCTTTGAACGTTCACTCTATCTATCCCCTTCATCATTTTATAAACCTCTATTAAGTCTCCCCTCAGCCTCCTCCGCTCCAGAGAGAACAGCCCTAGCTCCCTCAACCTTTCCTCATAAGACCTACCCCCAAACCAGGCAGCATCCTGGTAAATCTCCTCTGCACTCTTTCCAGCGATTCCACATCCTTCTTATAGTGAAGTGACCAGAACTGCACACAATATTCCAAATGTGGTCTCACCAAGGTCCTGTACAGTTGCAGCATAACCCCACGGCTCTTAAACTCCAACCCCCTGTTAATAAAAACTAACACACTATAGGCCTTCTTCACAGCTCCATCCACTTGAGTGGCAACATTTAGAGATCTGTGGATATGAACCCCAAGATCTCTCTGTTCCTCCACAGTCTTCAGAACCCTACCTTTGACCCTGTAATCCACATTTAAATTTGTCCTACCAAAATGAATCACCTCACATTTATCAGGGTTAAACTCCATTTGCCATTTTTCAGCCCAGCTTTGCATCCCATCTATGTCTCTTTGCAGCCTACAACAGCCCTCCACCTCATCCACTACTCCACCAATCTTGGTGTCATCAGCAAATTTACTGATCCACCCTTCAGCCCCCTCCTCTAAGTCATTAATAAATGACAGTTCAGATGATGATGTTGGCAGGACACCAGATTGGTTGGCATCGGCAGATCTTATTTAAATTGAGCAAGCACAAGTGGGAAATCTGCATTGGGGCAATCACTGACGGCGGCGGGCCTGTGGCAACATCCTAAAGGGGATTGGGGTTAGGGAAGGATTGGGGTTAGAAGAAGATTGGGGTTGGGGAGCAGCAGATTTAAGCAGAGAAACTTAGTGCACACTCATAGCAGCAAGGTAAATGCAAGCCTATTAAGCTCAAAATTTCCTCGGAGAAATCCAGGACTAAGAAGTGTGAGACTTGCACCACCTATGGTTTGTGAGCATGTTAAGGAAACAGTGATGACAGTGCTGATGGACACTAGAATTATACTAAGCGTCAATGACAATACAAGTTGATCCCTAATTCCTACACTAGGACTGTAAATTCAATTGAACTACTTTCAAAAGTAAACCATTGTATGTAAAGCACTTTGGGAGATCTTGAGACCATCTAAGGTGTGATATAAATACAAGTCTTTCCTTTCAATTGAATATTTTAGTATGGTGTCTTTCTGTTTCCACTCTGAGCGCTAGCTATTAAAATGTTCTGATTCTTAGGCTGATTTTCAACGGTAAGTCAGCAATTATTTTTATCCCACTGGTGCTCCACGTGTGTCTAAAAGAAAATGGGCAACACCAGGATTTAAGTCAGCACTGTTCAGTACTCAATGAGAAGATGTTTTGTTACCTCCGAAGTTGGTATTTCCTTCCAGGTGTAATTTTGTTGTTGCAACCTATTTATGGAGATTCATTTGCAATCTGTAAAACAAGTCTAAAATTCGGCCTGGAATTGAAGCGTAAATAATTTACACTTGGTTGAAATCTCCATTGACGAGTTACAAATCTGTCCTCTCAGCTCACAGCTCAGAGCAAACCAGAAACAGGAAATGACTAATACAGCAGGTTCCATTTTGTCTCATGTTTTATCATCTAACAATTATCACAAAATGAATCTTACAGAGCAAGATAACATTCTGACTCAAAGCCATGCATCCTGGAAAGAAGCATAAACTGCAACGTGAGTCTCGTTCTTTGGGGCGTGAGCTCCTGTAGCCAATGTGGAAGTGAGGGTTTTCAAGTCGACACTATATTTGAGAGCAGCTGGAAAGAAGCTAACCTAAAGTATATAAAGCAGCTTTAACAACAAGTGGGCCAAACTACATTAACTGGATATGTGCTAAACTGAAAAAAAAATTTTTTTTAACACAAAGTATTTCATCTAATAGGAACCACTTTCTTTTGTCTAAATCTACTAATCCATAAAGCCTTTGACATTTATGGCAGAGAAAGGGCTGTTCAGCCTGTACTGTCATTTCAAAATTAATTCCACTGCCTTGATCTCTTCCTATAGTTCTGTATCATCCTCCGATTCAAAATACTTATCTTTTTTCCTCTAAAATAATTTCTGCTTCAGTCACTCAGTGTGACAATTAAAGCAAACTCTGCTCCAAGCACACTATCTCTCAAGAAATTTAGCATAATTAACCTCCGCTTTCTCTATTAGTAACAATTTAAAATGTGGATTCATCAACACTGACTCTCCAATTTGAGGAAATATTCCTTCCTTGCTTACTCCAGGGGCGGCCTGGTGACACAGTAGTTAGCACTGCTGCCTCAGTGCCAGGACCTGGGTTCAATTGGGTATCCGCCTGTGTGGAGGTTGCACGTTCTCCTCGTGTCTGCGTGAGTTTCCTCCGGGTGCTCCAGTTTCCTCCCACAGTCCAAAGATGTGCAGGTTAGGTTGATTGGCCATGCTAAATTGCCCCTTAGTGTCAGGTGGACTAGTAGGGTAAATATGTGGGGTTCTGAGGATAGGGCCTGGGTGGGATTATGGTTGGCGCAGACTTGATGGACCAAATGACCTCCTTCTGTACTGTAGGGATTCCAAGATTCTATGAATATCCTTTATCATTTTAAAACTCTCTATAACATGCTGTCTTAGCTTGTGTTGCTCCAGTAGAAATAGTCCTAATATCTTAAGTCATTCAGAATAGTTATAGTATCCCTAGTTGGTCCAACCCCTGAGTTAAGATATAATATGTATAAATACATTACTAAAGAGTACAGAGGCCTTCATTTACAAGCTACTTTTGAATTTTGCAGCACAACTGTTGTCAATTTCCAATAATTAGCAACTATCTGAAGAATAAATTAAATCAATAATGATCATCAATAATAGTCCAGATATTTTGTGTAATATAGCCTGAAATGTATTATGTGTGTTATGGGCTGGTTCACAAAATGAACCTGGGGGATCATTGTTTCTACTGTTCCTCATCTCTGAACTGTTTTAATATTTCCTATAATAGTTCTCCCCACAAATTCCCCAAATCACTACTTCTCCTTTTCAAGTTGCCAGTCTACAAATGAATTATTATCGTGCAAGCATTTACAAGTTAATACATTTATCAAGGAAGAATTACATTTTTCAGGAAACCTTGTTACCTAATAGTTATCTGCAAAATCTTCCTTAGCCATTTCTGTCATACACTTGAATCCCTTGGTTTTCAACCAATGTTAAACAGATGGGTGGCCGGACCGCCTTGATAGTACTGTTTCTCTTTCACCTTAGTTAAACACTGAAACTGAGGTGATTTTAATTTTCAAATTTGAACATGCACTGACTGAGAGAGCAAGCACATCCGTGGACTTTAATAAAATACTTCCACAATTTTGAAGTTGGATTTCATCAGTGGAAACTATGGAAAACAAGCTGGTTTCAGATGAAACGTTAGGTTGAAGTGCAGCTTTGGCCTTGTTATTTGGGCACTGAGAGCTAGCCAATAGAGATTATCTACACCAATCAGGCTTGAGAATCCATCAGGCTATCTCTTCAGGGTGAGTTTCACTGACTTCCAGTTAACTTGGAAACAAAGTTGGCCTTTTAATATTGACTTCCATTTGCTATGCCAAATTAAAGACAGAATAAAGAGAGTGGAAGTTTGTTCCAGTGCCAGTCAATTGAGTTAAAATGAATCATTGTTATACAAGCTTTTAAATGAAGGAGTTAGTACATTTATCAAGAAGGAACAAAGTTTTCCAAGGAAATAAATGATAGTAGCCAATAGTTAGCTTTGTGTACAAAATACTTCAAAAGCCATTGACACATAATGCTTGAATTCCTTGGTTTTCAGTCAGACTGGTTATTGGCTGGACCACTTTCACAGTACTCTTTCACCTTAGTAAAAGCCGCTTACTATTCCCCAAGGTCATCATGGAGAGTAGAAATAACTCCAAACTTACCTTCACTGCCGGCCCCCACCTCAGCTGTCCATCCATCCCCATTCTCACATCAAATCCAAATTCAAGGGACTAATGGACTTCATGTCCAAAACTGTGCCTCTGTATGTATACCTGCTATTGATTCACCTGACTCACTCAACTACCCCTTCAACTCCTATTTACTCAACTGAGCTTTCTCCCATTGCATTTTTTGATATTTCTCCCACATCCACCCTGTTTCTTCCCTTCAGCCCTATAAACATCCATCTCATGAATGATGCCAATCTCACCAACCCTCTCTTAGCACAACTCTATATCAATTTCATTTCTTCAACGCTATATGAGTGGACATTATTAATCTGTCTCTGTCCTCCAGCACTGTCTCCACCTCCTTCATAACCATCTTTATCAGGCCCTGTCTCAAGCAGCCCACCTTCAATCCACTAGTTTCTCTAAGTACCACCTATCTAAGGCTTGCCTTTCTTTCATTTCGGCTGGAATGTATCTTGACTTCACAAATTGGCTTGCATCTCTTCCACTACATGTTGTTCAGAACCTTTCAATCTGGCTTTCACACACAACACAATACAGAGACCACATCAAATTCAGTAATCCGTCACACTGCTGTCTCCAAGCTCCACTGGCACCCCCAGGATCCAGTGATGTTGACTTTAAAGTTATTATCCTCACTTTCCAACTCCTCCATGGCCATGCCACACCCTGTTTCAGTGGTCTCCTCTTGTAAAGCTTTCTCAAATGCAGCACACACTCCTACTACGCTGGGCTTCTGTTTGTACAGTAAGAACACAACACCAGGTTAAAGTCCAACAGGTTTATTTGGTAGCAAATACCATAAGCTTTTGGAGCACTGCTCCTTCGTCAGATGGAGTGGAAATGCGCTCTCAAACAGTGCACAGACACAAAATCAAGTTACAGAATACTGATTAGAATGCGAATCCCTACAGCCAGCCAGGTCTTAAAGGTACAGATAATGTGGGTGGAGGGAGCATTAAACACAGGTTAAAGTGATGTGTATTGTCTCCAGACAGAGCAGCCATCTGACGAAGGAGCAGCGCTCCGAAAGCTTATGGTATTTGCTACCAAATAAACCTGTTGGACTTTAATCTGGTGTTGTGAGACTTCTTACTGTGTTCACCCCAGTCCAACGCCGGCATCTCCACTTCTGTTTGTAGCCAATGCTCCTAACATCAACTTCTTCCACTTCTCCCTTTCATAAACCTTCCCAAAATCCGACTTGTTGATTCACTGCCCCAATCCCATTCAATTTTCCTCTCTCCTTCACTGCCCAGTAATCCACTCATTTGTCTTCCTCAACTGAAAGAAAGCACTTTGAGGCATTGCACTATGCAACCAGCACCAGAGAAACACAAGTAATAGTTTTGAAAACAGTGCAATGGCACAGCCTGTGGAGCGCTGTACCTGAGGGAGATGATGCGGGATATGGGTTTGTACCCACATGGGCTACCTTCCGATCTCAGTAATGTCACTGTGGGGAAATACCAAGCAGAGGCTGGGGATTATCCGAGCACCAGTCATCTGCAGCCACTCAGAATATCACTTCTCACCGGCTGCTTATAAGGCAGTTGAAGCAGTAGTTTAGAAACAGATCCCCACCCTGTTGCAAACAGAATTAAACTTTAAAAATTCACTTCGAAAGAATTCAGAGAAATTTTTTTTTAAAGCTTACATAATACTGTCTATATCTCATCATCTTGTTACTTAAACCAACTTACATTTCCTGCAGATTCTCTGTATTTTATATATGGTTTTGATTTCACTTTTTCCTACCTCTGATTCCCATGTATGGTTATCAGCAGCTTCACACCCCAGCCAAAGACTCTCAATCTATTCGTTTGTCAACTATAATGGGGGGTGGAGTAGTCAAACCTGGAAGATAATATTCTCATAACGTACCTACAAATATTTCCTCAGACACAAGCTACATATACATAGTATGCCATGCTTTTGCAATGTCTAACTTTTTCTTCCTTAATCTTTGATTTCTCAACTTCCCTTAGCACAGCTACACTTCTGCTTGCCTGATCAGTTCTTCCTAATGTTGCACTGTCAATTAAATATAAGGGTGCAGGGGGAGCATTTAATAAAGTACCTAGTTTGGCTTGCTTGTGCAAGTTTTGAATGTTTCTGCGTTTTCACTGCTCACGCCGCAAATTATCAAGTGAGTTAAAAATAGGTAACTCTTTGGGGAAAAAAGAACAAGTCGTATCAAACTAAGACTTCTAAGTAAATTTTGAAAATTTTAAGAAGGATTAATCCATTGAGTTCAAATATTCCATCTCTGACTCATACAGACACAAGTCCAAGGATAAATTATAATGTTGTATTACAATAATGATTTTACAGCATAATTCTGATGCAGTATTTTTTTTAAAAACAGATTTTAGGACAAATTAAAAATAAGAATACTTTCATATCTGCAACCTGTCAAATACAAATTAAAATTATTACGTATTATATAGCACAAAAATAAACAGGTCTGTTACATTCAGCCACTGAATTGTTTAGAGGTTCTGTATAACATTTTTGATTTCCACTGATAAAGAATAAGTTAAAGTAAATTCAATCAGATTCCCAATTCATTAGGCAATCTGGGCCTAAAACAGACACAAGAGAGTGCCCTTAAAATAACAGTTCTATTTTAAATCAGAAGGCAATACTATTCTTAAATCTAATAAGATTCAAGAAAGGAAGAACAAGGTGCATTAACAGCAACTAGCTCTGCACGAATAGCACATTGTATTCTGTGGCCCAATATCACGCAGAGTAATCTTGACAAGTACTGACAAAGCTGCATAATTGACCATGCCGAACACATTCTGCAAATTGAGCAAACTAACAAATACTGCATTCTGTAATGCTCAATGATTCCCTTCCAAAAAATTGCAAAGTGACAGTTGAAGGTGGGACAATTGTATACTCACAGTCTGACTATCAATATGCCTGCCTGGTACACAGTCTAACCACAGGCTTCCTGCATTTTTGATTAAAGATATAATCACATGCTTACAACACTGACTGTGCTCAATTCACATTGACTGCTCAATTCTAGTGCAGCACACCACAACTCAACTTTGGTTCCTTTGCATTAAAAAAAAAACAAATTTCTTGTAGCAAAGATGTACAATTCCAACTCCCGTCGTTACCTTAAGAAAGCAGAGTGATTTTTTAAAACTCTATCCTTGTCTTAAAGGAGTCCTCACTTTCTTCTGTCAGAAGAGAACATATGCACTGTATGAACTATAGATGCATAAGAGGAAGGAAGTGATGCGAGTGGCGGTAACATGTCATCCGAGGATGCGAGATTTGCCTTTATAAGGCAATTGAGTAGTAGATATAGTTATCACATGAATCAACTTATGGCCAGTTTTCAGCCTTCATTCATTACCACCCGTTCAATCACTCTCCAAAAAGCCTTCATGCTATCATTTCTTAGAATCTAACCATTTCAATCCCCAGCATCAAATAATGTTGCATTAATTTAAAATGGGGGGGAAAAAATTACCTTAGTGATAGGAAAATATCACAACACCAGAATAAAATAACTAACAATCTCAGCAGTCTAGAAGCAAGTTAACGCTGGTTGTTCCACAATCTGTGCTCATTGCTTTAGGACGTGTGTGGTTCATACTTTACTCGTTACGCCTTACCATTTTCTGCAATTAAAATTGATTTCCTTTTTTAAATTATAATGTAATGTGAGGATGAATGTTATTTTTATAAATATTTTTGGGGACTATTGTGTTATTCTGTAAAAAGGCTGTGGGTCTGAGAGTGTAAATTATGTAATTAAACTGGAAAAAGGTTAACAGAGACAGCTTGTCTGGGAGATTTGAGAGATGAAAGGAGTAGAGGTGTGAAATGCATACATTTGTAATGAAGCTATGATCAAGTGGATTTATAAGTAAATAAGCAGAGGTTAAAAATTTCTTTAGAGATAGAGAGGGACTTGTTTTTTCAGCTTTTGAATTTCAAAGGGGAGTAACGCTTTTACAAATTACAAAAGTTTCATAAATAAACAAGGTTATTAAATTTCATTTGACCGGAAAGGGGAGGCAATAGAAAAAACATTAAAGAGTTTTATATTTTGGAAAGCTCAGAGGGATGCTGAGGACAACGGAGTCAAAGGTGAAAGGGAAAACAAATTTTTCAGGAAATGTGTTGGCTAGGTGGGGAAGACCTCATTGGAACACCTCTGTGCTGACAGAAGGTGCAAAGTTTGAATCAGCTATCCAGTCAAGCCAGATGAGTCTTTGTTGCAGAAAGTTTTCTTGTTTCTGAAGTTTCTTGGATTTCCACAGCAAAGTGGAAGTGAGTTTGAGAGGTCTTGTGGTATCTATTCATTACAGTGACAGCAGTTTTGCCTTGGGTAATATTACTGGATTTTGACAGTTAAATGTCTGTAAGAAAGTATTAATTGGAAGGTGTTTACTTGTTGGTTGGACAAAGTATATTTTGGGGGGAATATTTTGTAAGAATATTTTAACTGTGTAACTGTAATCTTCTAGTTTAAGTTGTCTTTTCTTCTTGTTAATAAATCTTTTACTTATTATTTAAAATCCTAAAAGTGTTGCTAGAATTCTTTGCTGGGGAGATCAGTAGATTTCTTCTCATTTTCAGAACACAAACAAAGGCTTATGGTCAGTAAGCCAAGTTTCCCTCTGGGATTTGGTTTGTTTAGCAATTAACATCTGCTGTGGTCATAACAAATGCAAGAATTCAAGCCAACTGATAAACAGTTAACCTGTATTATAAAAGATCTTTTGCAATTAAACTTCTCATACTTATAAATCTTACATCCGTGGACTCTTACTGTCAAATTTTCCCATTCTAAATTCCTATGTCCATCCTTATATCAGAAACTGCCTATACAATTGTGTGCAATTACGCACTGCCACCAGGAGGAACTACATTTAGACCACTGACAGAAAAGTGTGGTTACAGAGTGACAAGTTTACATAGGTGATTTTAACTGGAAATGTGGCCAAAGGGCTTATAACCGAACTTTAAAAATAACGGCAGAATGTGTGACTTTAAAATAGAGGCTGAATTACTTTTGTACACTCGCATAAAAATCATAGAATCCCTACAGTGCAGAAGAAGGCCATGCGACCCATTGAGCCTGCACCGACAACAATCGCACCTAGGCCCTATCCCCATTACCCCACTTTGATCCCTTTTCTCTTAACCCAGCCTCACTTGAAGACTGCACTGTGCAGTGAGATAGGAGATTGACAAGTTTAGCATTTTTGTTGAGGTGCGTGACCTGAACAAATATTTTATAGCATCGTGGATTTATGAAGTGGAAAAGTTAGGACCAGAGAGAGTCAGTCACGTTTGCAGAGAGATAAACTCACTTCTCCAATGTAAAGAAGAACTCCTGTGCTGATCTAGGCCTTGCAATATGCTGTGCAAATGTTAATGTACTCGTTTACATGAAGCTTTCTCATCAGTTATTTCAATGACAGCATTAACCAACTTATCAACAAATGAAGACTGACATGGTTTCAGAGAGGACAATTGCTGCCTGACCAGCCTCTTATTTAATAGAGTGGCATTGCAAGTGGATATTGGAATTCTTTCTTGGGATATGGGCATCACTGGTAAGGTCGGCATTGTTTTGTCCATTTCTATTTGCCCTTCAGAAGATAGTGCTGCCCTTTCAGCTTAAACTGCAGCAATCTATGTGATGAATATTCCCAAAGTGTTGTTTGGAAGGAAGTTCCAGAATTTTTACCCAGTGTTGAAGGATTGGCGATGCATTTCAAAATCACAGAGGTGTGCGAATTGGAGGTGATGGTGTTCCTGTAACTTGCTCCTCCTACACCCTCCTTTGAGGTGGTGGAGGTTGCAGGTTTGGGTTGTGTTTCTCAAGAAGCCAAGGCAACTTGCTGCAACCAACGGAGGAGGTTATGGACCATCAGGCCACAATACAATTATTGAGCAGTTGCAGTATGCCCATGGCAGAGGAGTGGATATTTCAGATGGTGAATGGGAAGCCAATCAAATGAATGATATCAAACTTCTTTGGTTGTTGGAGCTGCACTCATCCAAGCAAGAGAGCATTCCAGCACAATCTTGAATTATGCCTTGTAGATATTGAAGAAACAGCAGAGAATCAATTTAAGTGACTCACACTTAATAGCCAGCCTCTGACCTGCTCTATTCACTACAACATTTATGTTGCTGGTGCAGTTGGGTTTCTACTCAATGCTGACTCTGAAATGTTGATAATGGCGGAAGCTGGTAATAGTAATGCCAATGAATAGTCACATGGAGGTGGTTAGACTTTCTCTTGTTGGAGATGATTGTTGTCTGGCACTTGTCTGATGTAAATGTTACTTGCCGCTAGTCAGCTGAAGCTTTGCTGCATATGGGTACAAACAACATTATTATCTGATTCTGAGTAATTGTGAATGGAACTGAACACAGTGCAATCATCAGTGAACATTCTCACTTCTGACCTTGTGATGGAGGAAAGGGCATTGATAAAGCAGCTGAAATGGTTGGGGCCAAGATGCTGCTCTAAGATTCAGATACACTGCAACAATTCTTCAAAACCTTCTGCTGAAGTTCCACATGAAAGGTTGGTCCACTAACTTCGGGCACAAGTCTTTGTTAAGACTTGATATCAATTGGCTGAAAAAGAGGGAGCAGCAGGCACTGAGTAAGGGTATACTGCTTTACTGGGGAGATATGTACAGTATAACAGATAACAAGGACTGGAGCAACTATAGTTAATAACTTATGAAATTGTCCTGTGTTCATAACACAATCCATGCTGGTCTGATTTAGGACGGGAAGCAGGTGCAATCAAGTCGCAGAATTTTGGCAAATGAAATTCAATATGGGCGTTGTACAAAGAATAAAAATGGGGAATATATTTCCTGAATGAATATTGTTAACCTGGCTATGGAGGAAGCTGGAAGAAATCTGTGGTTCTAGTGTTGGCCCTGTCCTAGTCCTCTGCCCTGGTGTCCTCTCACTCTCTGGACTAAGGTTATGTTCTTTGACATTAACCCTTAGCAGGCTACCTCGCAGAGAGCTGAACAAATGCCATTTTCTCTCTTTCTTTCTCTAGCAGTCCCCGACTAGGGGCTTAAATGTCAAATTTTAACTAACTTTGCCTGGAGATCAGATTAGACAATGTGAACTCAAAGAACCAGATGCATCAAGTGTCTGTACTCCTTGGCTACCACCTTCTCCTCTGATGTAGCTGTCACCATTGACTTGTCTAAAATAGCTTGCTTGCTCACCTATCTCTCTGATGATGTCTACTTTAAACTAAATTGTATACAGAATGGGTGTCAGTCACACCTCAGGTCATAGACAAAGTAAGGACATCAGTCATGAATACTTCCACTATTGCTGTACAAAATTTGGGTTAAAAGTCCAAGGTGCCGGCATTGAATCCTTTGACTTGCTTTGATGCTAGTTCCAGGAAATACTGCAGGTTGGCAACTGAAAACTCACAAAAGCCTGCTCAGAGATTAGTGGGCAGCAGGATGAAACACCCTTTGCCAGTAACATGCATGGAGTAACATAGCAGCAAAAGTCAATGGCTGGATGGTCTGCTCTGCAAGCCAACACTGAACGACAGCTGTAAAATGGTTTGATGCAGTTTCACTAGGATAAGGCTCAGTCAACAGGTCTTCAGTATCCCTGAAGCACGCTAACTAGGGAAAAAACAGATACACGAACAACAAACATGGTGATGATCATAGCACAAATGGCAAAAATACACACACCAAAGATCATAACATTAATTCACTGTTCCATATCTTGCAATTCTTTCAGTGTGCTCCCTGACCACCACCTTCTCCATGGTGAATTACATGACACCAATGGCTTTTATAACCATGTTCTCAGGTAGAAAACTAAACCCACTAAACTAAAATTAAATCAAACTCAGGTAAAAATCTACACCATTGTAGAATCAGTGCAAAGAAAAACAGACCTATGTCTAATACTGTCATCGAACTAATATCAATTGGAAAGTTCCTTTCTTTGGAAAATAATGCCACAAAATCAATTCTACCTCAGGTCAATAGCATACTTATTGCTAAAATGTTGTTCAAAAGCATCAGGCACAACAGAGGGGGTGGGATCCTCTGATGGGGGTGGGATCCTTTGATGCCGAAAAATACTTTCTGTTACTGTCCTGGTTAACAACCGGCTGTTCCGGGCATGGCTGCACGTCGATGCCTGATGGAACTGTGATCAGGTGGCACCCCGCGCCCCTTTCTGGCATGGACCCCGCTTACACACACACACACACAGGCAGATACAAACACACATACAGAGGCAGACACACACACACACCACACGACAAGAATCTGGTGAACTGGTGTGACGATAATAATTTCTCCCTCAATGTCCACAAAACGAAGGAGATTGTCATTGACTTCAGGGAGTGTAGTGGAGAACATGCCCGTCTACATCAACGGGGACAAAGTGGAAATGGTGTCCAGATCACCAACAACCTGTCCTGATCTCTCCATGCGACTCTATAGTTAAGAAAGAACAAAGAACAAAGAAAATTACAGCACAGGAACAGGCCCTTCGGCCCTCCAAGCCTGCACCGACCATGCTGCCCGACTTAACTAAAACCCTCTATGCTTCCGGGGACCATATCCCTCTATTCCCATCTCATTCATGTACTTGTCAAGTCGCTCCTTAAAAGTCACTACCGAATCCGCTTCCACTACTTCCCCCGGCAACAAGTTCCAGGCACCCACCACTCTCTGTGTAAAACATCTGCCTCGTACATCTCTTAAAACTTGCCCCTCGCACCTTAAACCTATGCCCCCTAGTAATTGACTCTTCCACCCTGGGAAAAAAGCTTCTGACTATCCACTCTGCCCATGCCTCTCATAATCTTGTAGACTTCTATCAGGTCTCCCCTCAACCTCCGTCACTCTAGTGAGAACAAACCAAGTTTCTCCAACCTCTCCTCATAGCTAATGCCCTCCATACCAGGCAACATCCTGGTAGCTCACCTACTTTCTCAGGAGGCTAAGGAAATCTGGAATGTCCGCTACAATTCTCACCAACTTTTACAGATGCAACGTAGAAAGTATTCTTTCTGGTTGTATCATAGCTTGGTATGGCTCCTGCTCAGTCCAAGACCACAAAAAAACAACAACAGGTTGTGAACAAAACCCAGTCCATCACACAAACCAGCCTTTCATTCATTGACTGTCTACACTTCCCGCTACCTCAGAAAAGCAGCCAGCATAATCAAGGACCCCACCTTCTTCCACCGGGAAAAAGATACAAAAGTCTGAGGACACGTACCAACTAACTCAACAACAGTTTCTTCCCTGCTGCCATCAGACTTTTGAATGGACCTACCTCATTAAGTTGATCTTTCTCTACACCCTAGCTATGACTGTAACACTACATTCTGCACCCTCTCCATCTGTATGTATGGTATGCTTTGTCTGTATAGCGTGCAAGAAAAATACTTTTCACTGTATACCAATACATGTGACAATAATAAATCAAATCAAAACAGGGACACACGGCGCTAATGAGCCACTGCCCCAGTTTCCGCCCTCCAGTCAGTCTCTCTTGATGGTTACATTAGTGGCAGACTCGGCATTGTAACATTTGCCTGGGACCACGGCCGGTTGTCCCTGCCTGCTTCCTGCAGAAACACTGCTTTCCCCTCACCTCCCAGAGCAGGGACGGGCCTCCCAGCCTCCTACCAAACAAACTGAACCCAGAGACATGGCAGTCACCATCCGCCACTCATGTCTACTCTTCTCTCCAACTACATGTGAGAGCTTAGCCAGTGGGGAAAAACAGACATTGATGACTGCAGTGTGCAACCTGCATCAGTACCAGTTTGCGACACATTTATTTATTTGCTTAAAATAAGATTTTGAAATCTCCAGGGTGCTTTCAATAGCCATCGGGAGATTGATGTTGATTCCAGGAGACTCCCAGCTATTCCGGGGGGGGTCCATATATCCAGTGGGTGAGACTGTGGGCTTCAGGGATTGTAGAACCCTTAAAGTTCTCCTGTCAGAGGAGAAACCACCCTATTGATCTAACGTGGTCATTAAAGCCACAGAAAGTGTATTCATGCTGCTGCTGGTGAATCCTTCCACTACTTTGCATGTTTTCCTGGAAGGTGGGAATGAAGGCATGAAAGCAGCACATTATCACTGAGCATTAAAGGGAATCATTGAGGTGGCCCGATGCCTCGTGATGACAATGTGCTGCAGCTTGTGTCCTGTACACAGCTCAGTTCCTGTTCATCAGAGGAAGTGGTCAGGTAATGCTTTGTGTAACTGGGGCCTCAGCGGGGTAAAAAAAAGCTATAAAAATGATTGAAGAATACAAATTAAAGCAGTTTGCAGCCATGCTGCAAGTAACCCCTTTTGCCAACTGTGCGAAACCCAGCCTGGTGTACTGCCATTGCTGCAAGTTAAGAATAAGAGAGTAAAATACAAACAAAAATACAAATGTAAGACAAGAAATTCAAGCACCTCCTGGCAAAGTGCTTCCACCAAAGGTGGAAAAGATGATGTATTTGTCAAATTGCTACAGACTTGAATCTCAACACAAGTCTACGGTTTGTGAAATAAATGATGGAGAGAATGCCAAGGAGAGCAGGAGAATGGGTTGGCAGGATTGGTAGTCATATCTCTTTAACCGATGAGATCAGAATCTGCCCCAACTGGGGCAGGAGGTCGAGGGAAGGAGAATGAGTCTCCTCTGTAGACTGGAAAGATCTTCCCTTTGGACAACTAAACCCAGTTAATACGCAAGTTACACAGAAGTCAAGTTGGCAAAATACCAGCGAATGGTTAACCACAAAGATAGATGAGGAAACAGAAGGCAAACATAATGAGGTAAGGAAACAGTGAATCATGGGTATAAAATGTAGTCATGATGTGGAGATGTCGGCATTGGATTGGGGTAAACAAAGTAAGAAGTCTAACAACACCAGGTTCAAGTCCAACAGGTTTATTTGGTAGCAAACGCCACTAGCTTTCGGAGCGCTGCTCCTTCGTCAGGTGAGTGGGAGATCTGCTAACAAACAGCAAACAGGGCATATAAAGACACAAACCCAATTTACAGAATAATGAATAATGATTGAAATGCGAGTCTTTACAGCTAATCACAACACACAACGCAGAGCCGCTGAGCAGAAACTGATAGCCAAGTTCCGCACACATGAGGAGTGACGGCCTCAACCGGGATCTTGGGTTCATGTCACACTATTGGTAACCCCCACAACTTGCCTGGACTTGCAAAATCTCACTAGCTGTCCTGTCTGGAGACAATACACATCTCTTTAACCTGTGCTTAATGCTCTCTCCACTCACATCGTCTGTACCTTTAAGACTTGATTAGCTGTAAAGACTCGCATTCCACTCATTATTCTGTAAATTGAGTTTGTGGCTCTGTATGCTCTGTTTGTGAGCAGACCTCCCACTCCACCTGACGAAGGAGCAGCGCTCCGAAAGCTAGTGCCGTTTGCTACCAAATAAACCTGTTGGACTTTAACCTGGTGTTGTTAGACTTCTTACTGAATAAAATGTAGGCCATACGATAACACAACACTGAGGTTCTGATGAGGTGAACAAATAAAGGGTCATGTTTACAGAGAGAATTTTTTTGTTGTTATTTCTAACAAGTAAACTCAGCACAATGTTTATGAATCTGGGCAGAACTTGAACTTTACATTTCCCCACCACCGGTTTGGAGGGTAGGAGGGGGGCATGGAGTTTGACCATAAAATTTGCTAGATGGCCTTCCCACTAGGTTCCCGTCGACCCACCTGTCTGCAATTTTATGCCTGGATGGGCGAGGGCTATGCCCTTATCCCAATTTACACTCTTAAGTGCCAATTGTTGACCATTTGAGGGCCATTTCCCACTCAGCTGAATTTTCAGTCTGGCAGGAAGGGTTCAGGAGCAGGGGCAAAGCTGGGAAATGAATGCTATTCAGGCCTTGGGTGGGAAGAGGGAACCTCATCTCCCTTCCTGCGCTGAGACCCCCCCCAATACTTACGTGGTCCTATACTCCCAGAACTTAGGCTCCAGGGGCTGCTTGCAGTCCTACTCCTGTGCACTGCAGTAATAAAAATGGCCAACAGCTCTCTGAGCAGGACTTCCTCCTGCTCAGAGAGCTCAGTCCAGGAAACGTTGCCATCCTACAAACTGAGAATGTCACAAACAAAGTTTAAGTGGGCTAACAAGGCTCTCTTGCTTGCTTTAGATCTCAAACAATGAAGGAGAACTGTCTGAACCATCTGTGGCACCTTCTCACAGATAAAACGGATTAATCTGGTACAAATTTATATGATCATTTGAGATTTCTACAATTTGGCTTGGTTAGAACACTTGTCTCAGTCTGAAGGTTGTGGCTTCATGTGCCACTCCGAAAACTTGAACACTTAACCTAGGCCGACAGTTTAATGCAGTAACAAGGGAGTTTGAGATCAACATTCCTCCCTTAGCCAATGTCAAATGGACTGGTCATGCAGCTGTTGGGTGTTTGTAGCTCAAAATTGGTTGCTGCCTGCCAATGGTAACACACAAAAAGTAATTTATTGATTGAGGCTTCTTGAGACACCCTGAGGGTGTAATAAACTTCTATAATAATGCAAGTTCATTTTTCCTCCCTCTTATGCTCAAACCTACTACCCAACCCACAACTCACTGTTGCTATCTTCTGCATATCCAAAACCATGTAGCTACCAGGCAAGTTGAAGGAATCTACAGGTTTGCATTTGTGCTTGTTTCTTTTGCTTCAGCCCAAGATGGTCACCAACTCCTGTCATCTGCTTAATCTCGTCTCTCTCTCTCAACCATTCGCCTGACTTCCCACTCTATGGAGTGTGTGACCCAGGGACTTTCAGATATCGCAAAGACTTTGCCCTGAAGCTCTGGCTCCTGATGTAGAACAGGTTTATTTGGTAGCAAATATCATTAGCTTTCGGAGCGCTGCTCCTTTGTCAGATGAAGTGGAAATCTGCTCTCAAACAGGGTTGGACTTTAACCTGGTATTGTTAAATCTGTTACTGTGTTTACCCCAGTCCAACGCCGGCATCTCCACATCCTGATGTAGACCCACATTCCCTGGACACTTTGGAGATAGGATCACATCTTCCATTACCCTTCTACTCATCAATTCTAATTAGACAGAGAAAATATTGACACACTTCTTTTCATACTAAAAGCAGCCAGCATATTCAAGGATCCCACACACCCTGGACATACTCTCTTCTGTCGGGAAAAAGATACAACAGTACTAAACGACTCAAGAACAGCTTCTTCCCTGCTGCCATCAGACTTTTGAATGGACCTACCTTATATTAAGTTGATCTTTTGCTACACCCTAGCTATGACTGTAACATTACATTCTGCACCCTCTTCTCTCCTTCTCTATGAATGGTATGCTTTGTCTGTATAGTGTGCAAGAAACAATACTTTTCACTGTATACTAATACACATGACAATAATAAATCAAATATCAAAATTTGAATACTGAAACATTACTTATCTGAATTAAAAATAACACATTGTTCTCAAGTTCATTTTTTAGAATCTTTGAATGGGGTCCTTTGATTTTTTAAAAACATATGTTGTGGAAGCCTTAGCCTGATGGAATTCTGTCATGCTTACAATAATAACTGAAATAATGATCCTAGTTTGTTACCCATACATATCTTTGTAACTGACCCTTACAACTACATGGTGATGGTCAAACTGGCCCCCAGGTTTGCATATTTAATCAGCATGCAGAGTACCAGTGGGAGCTATTGGTGGGTGCTCCACCCAGGAACCAAGCAGGATGGGCTTCAGTCTCGTCCATGAATTGGCAGAAGTTTTAAATTCATCCACAAGTTGATGTTGGAATAGAACAGCCATATGGGCCAGGAGAGCTGGCTGTTGGCAGCATTTACAAGACAGCTAACTCAGGCCTCAACATGCAAATGAAAAAAAGAAACGAACTAGAAGGTGACACCTTTGGTCACACGTGTACCTCTTGGCTAGAGCAATCCAAAACGAATCCCACAAATTTGCCCCCTCCCCGGGGTGCTGCTCTACCTGAAAAGGTGCAGTCGCCTGTGCCTCAATCAGTGATTAAATGCTCCAACAACCTGCGCATTAATAACCGTCTGCTAAAACTCTCTCTGCATACTGAGTATTTTACATTGACCTCTGGTCTTAGACTTCCCAATTCCAATATACATCGTGCAGCAATGCAGCAACCGGATAGCTGACGTTAGAAATCCTGTTCAGTAGACCAAATTTCTGCTGCTTTGCAAAATATTCATGCACAAAGTTTTTTTCAGACATTCGCATGTAATTCAGTGATTTAACAATGATTGGTACCGCTCTTGACAAGAGTGCGAACACATACCGGTCACCCTGCAGTTTCATCTAAAAAGCCAGTCGATCGAAGGGAAATCAATTCAGCCTGTCATATCCCAAAATAGGAGCAGAATTGGCTTTTAATTTCTCCGCGCTGAGTGAATAGAGGATGACTTTAGAAAACGGGCTGTATCCTTTTCCTACAGTCCATGCAAATCCCCGTTTCCCCTATTTTCCACTCAACAGCCTTTTAAATGATTATTAATGATTCAAGCCAATGCAGATGAACAACGGAATGCAATGTTAGATTTTACGGCCAGCAATTTGTTTATCTGAAATAACCTGTCCCCTGATTTTTGCAGTCGTTTCACATCATTATCTCCAAGGGAAGCAATGAATTCTTTCAGGGCTGGTCCAGTACCTGCAAGTGTTTCTTGCCCATCCACGGACGGAGTTGGAACTGGATGCAAGTACCCCCTCCCCTTTCTGTATGTAAAATGTTGCCGGTCCATTGCGACAAGCTGCCGCCTCACTGAATGGGAAAGCACGTACAGTGGAGTTTATCGATGGGGATCTGAGTGACGTCCCAGTCCCTGCACAGGCCCACCTCTCCTGGCTAAAGAGAAACATGCCGGCGGACAGCCCCGCTCCAATGCCCGGAGTTTAAAGGTAGCGTTTCCCACAAAAGGGGTTTGTTTTGGCGAGGAGGGTGAGCCACAAGAAGCCTGCTCCCCGCCGTCACAGATGCAGGTCTGAGTCTGGCGCCCGGAGTGAGCCAGGGGCGGTTGTTAGGATCATCGTGGGGGCCATTATTGGGGTGGTTGCTCGAGCCGTTGTTAGGGCGGTTACTATGACCATTGTTGGAGCGGTTGCTAGGGCTATTGATAGGGCGGTTGCTAGGGCTATCGATAGGGCGATTGTCAGGGCCATTGTTGGAGCGGTTGCTAGAACCGTTGTTGGGGCGGTTGCTAGGGCTATTGATAGGGCAGTTGCTAGGGCCATTGTTGGGGTCGTTTTCGGGGGCCATGTTAGAGCGGTTGCTCGGGATCAGGGCTGACCAGAGCTCGGGATCGGGGCTGACCGGAGCGTGGGGCCGGAGCTCGGGGTCAGGGCTGACCGGAGCGTGGGGCCGGAGCTCGGGGTCAGGGCTGGCCGGAGCTCGGGGTCGGGGCTGGCCGGAGCTCGGGGCCGGAGTTGCGGCTGTTTGTTCTGAGCTTTGGCCGGGGCTGGGCTTGGACCGGCGACCGCAGTTCCCAGAATCACTGTCAAAGCTTCAGTTTGCAGGCAATGTGAAGCCAACCGAGTAGGTCCGAGCACTGCTTTACTATAGTGTGCATATTGAAATGCCAGCCAGACTCAATAAAGCTGAGATCCCATGAGTCAAGAGTCTTTGACAATCCTCAGGTGATGGAGTAAGGTAATTCCAGCAAATGGCTATCATTTATTTGGGTTAGATGAAAACAGGCACAATGTGTGTACACACTCCGTCCACAAAGAACAAAGCCCTGTGTATTGGTATATATGTAGCTTACAGTGCAGGCAAGTGTGCCTGTACTGGATAGTGGGCCTGAGTTATAGGGAGAGATTGGCCAGGTTCGTACTTTATTCTTTGGAACGTAGGAGAATGCGGGTGACCTTATTAACGTGTATAAAATCATAAGGGGCCTAGATAGGATGAACGCACTTTGTCTTTTTCGCAGGGAAGGGGAATTGAAAACTAGAGAGCATAGGTTTAAAGTGAGGGGAAAGATTTAAAAGGGACCTTGAGGGACAACTTCATGCAGAGGGTGGTGCAAATATGGAATAGGCTGCGAGAGAAAGTGGTTGAGTCAGGTACAATAGCAACATTTAAAAAGCATTTGAATAAGTACATCGAAAGGATTAGAGGGATATGGGCCAAAAGCGGGCACTTGGGACTAGCTGGGAGGGCACCACATGGTCGGCATATACCGGTTGGACTGAAGGGCCTGTTTCCATGCTGTATTGCTCGATGACTCTATGACTTGTCAATCAATCAGCACTCTCTTCTCAAATAGTATAAAGTTGTTTTTTTCCCCCAGCATGATGGCAGAGTGGTTAGCACTGCTGCCTCACGACACCTAGCACTACTGCCTCACAGCACCAGGGAACCAGGTTCAAAAGTGGCAATAGGTGACTCTGTGGAGTTTGCACATTCTCCCCATGTCTGTGTGGATTTCCTCCGGTTTCCTTCCACAGTCCAAAGATGTGCAGGTCAGGTGGATTGGCCATGGCAAATTGCCCCATAGTGACCAATGATGTCTAGGTTAGATGGATTAGCCATGGTAAATGTGTGGGTTACGGGGAGAGGGCCTGTCTAAGATACTCTATCAGAGAGTCAGTGCAGACTTGATGGGCCAAATGGCCTCCTTCTGCATTGTAAGGATTCTATGATTCAATGACATTGGTATTCTTGCAGTTGTCCTGAATCGTACAAGATGAAAAACTTTGACAAAATGTCTTATTTCAGTAATACTAAAGTTCTGTACCACCAAACACTCAAAGTAATTCATTGTAAGATAAATCGGATATCCTGAGAACTTGAAAGGCACTATTTACGGTGGCACAGTGGTTAGCACTGCTGCCTCACAGTGTCAGGGACCCGGGTTCGATTCCCAGCTTGGATCACTGTGTGGAGTTTGCATATTCTCTCCGTGTCTGCGTGGGCTTCCTCCGGGTGCTCTGGTTTCCTCCCACAGTCTGAAAGATGTGTGTTTAGGTGAATTGGCCATGCTAAATTCTCCTTCGGAGTATCCGAACAGGCACTGGAGTGTGGCGACTAGGGGATTTTCACAGTAACTTCATTGCAGAGTTAATGTAAGCCTACTTGTGACACTAATAAAAATAAACTTTAAGTTCAAGTTCTTTCACTTTGGCGAATGGTGCCACCCAACTGCATGTCAAGGTTTCTTTTCAATATCACAGAGGGCTACAATAAATAAATGCAAAACAGTTGTTAAAAGAACAACTGACAAGTCTTATTTGCGATTCCCTTAACTAATTAATTTAACATGACATGTATGCTCTGTTTAATGTAAAATATGATGTTTTGTTTCAATTAACTGTTCTTTAAAAAAAGTCTCTGCAGGTTTGAACCAAGCACAATATGTCCAAATATCCACAGCTTCTTCGTAGACCATTGCCACCGAAAGACGCATTACCTCCAAAACCCTGTGAACCCAGTAGACCTCCCAGTGAGTACATTAGTTTCAGTGGATTTGATCTTGATCTGATCTTGATCAGTTCTATTTCCAGATTTGCGGATGTAATTGTAAATACTGTGTCATAGTGTCAACTATGGTTCAGTTGGTTGCATTGTTGATTTTGAACCAGAAGGCTGTGGGTTCAAGGCTCAAACCAGAGACTTGAGCACAAGACCTCTAGCTGACACTCCAGTGCAAGACTGAAGGAATGCCGCACTGGCAAAGGCGCTATGTTTTGGATTCAACCGGGACCCTGTGGGGTTGACAGAAAATATTTTATGGCAATATTTCCTCTTAAGGATCGACAAGGTCATCTATGTGCGGATCCACAAGGGATGGGTGAGATCCTAAATGAATATTTCTCATCAGTATTTACTGTTGAGAAAGGCATGGGTGTTAGGGGACTTGGGAAAATAAATAGTGATGTCTTGAGCAGTGTACATATTACAGAGAAAGAGGTGCTGGAATTCTTAAAGTGCATCAAGGTAGATAAATCCTCGGGACCTGATGAAGTGTATCCCAGGACGTTTGGATGAGTATTTAGAAAGCATGGTTAGTAAGTTTGCAGATGACACCAAGATTGGTGCCATAGTGGACAGTGAAGAAGGTTATCTAGAATTGCAACTGGATCTCGATCAATTGGGCCAGTCGGCTGATGAATGGCAGATGGAGTTTAATTTAGATAAACATGAGGTGATGCATGTTGGTAGATCGAACCAGAGCAGGACTAACTCAGTTAATGGTGGGGTGTTGGGGAGAGTTATAGAACAAAGGGATCTAGGGGTAGAGGTTCATAGCTCCTTAAAAGTGGAGTCACAAGTGGATAGGGTGGTGAAGAAGGCATTCGGCATGCTTGGTTTCATTGGTCGGAACATTGAATACAGGAGTTGGGACGTCTTGTGAAATTGTACAAGACATTGGTAAGGCCACACTTGGAATACTGTGTACAGTTCTGGTTGCCCTATCATTGAAATATTATTATTAAACTAGAAAGAGCGCAGAAAAAATTTACTAGCATGTTATCGGGACTTGATTGTTTGAGTTATAAGGAAAGGCTGGATAGACTGGGACTTTTTTCCCTGGAGTGCAGGAGGCTTAGGGGTTATCTTATAGAGGGCTGTAAAATAATGAGGGGCATAGATAAGGTAGACAGTCAATATCTTTTCCCAAAGGCTGGGAAGTCTAAAACTAGAGGGCTTAAGGTGAGAAGGGAGAGATACGAAAGGGTCCAGAGGAGCAATTATTTCACATAGAGGGCAGTGAATGTCTGGAACGAGCTGCCAGAGGTAGTAGTAGAGGCAGGGTACAATTTTGACTTTTAAAAAGCATTTAGACAGTTACATGGGTAAGATGGATATGGAGGGATTTGGGCCAAACGTGGGCAATTGGGACTAGCTTAGTGTTTAAAAAAAAAGGGCACATAGATAAGTTAGGTCGAAGGGCCTGTTTCCATGCTGTAAACCTCTTGACTCTATTTCAAAGAAGGGCAAGGGATCTATTCTCATGTCTTGGCCAAATTAAGATTCCTGTATGAATATTTATATGGAACTCAGCTCCCTTGGTAGCTCATTATAATGTTGAGATTGAGAGAGGCTTGGAGTATCCCAATGATAAATTCAGCAGGACCTGCATTTTCCCAACATTACTGTATTTTACCAGATGTCGACACAACCCCCTGCTCTCCCCAAACCTTCCTGTAAATATCAGGTTTGATGCATGGGATTTAACGGTCTCGCTCGTCCAGAAGCCGTAAAATCCCACCTGAGGTCAACGGACCTTTCCATGTTCCATCCCTCGCCCATTCCGATTCCCATGACGGGCGAGGTAGTAAAATTCCAGCCAATGTATTTTGGAAAGTTTAGTGAATGAGGTTTATAACATATCTGAAAACACAGCACCAGGTTCCACATGTATGCTAATGACACCCAATACTATCTCACTGTACCTCTCTGAGCTCCTTCATTATCTCTAAATTGTTAGACTGTTTGTCTGAATGAACAGAAATTTTGCCCAACTAAATAAGGTGCCACACAAGAGACTGATCCAGAAGGTTAGATCTTAAGGGGTTGGGCTTAGAGCATTGGCTTGGATTGAGGATTGGCTAACTGATGGAAAGCAGAGGGTTGGGATAAATGGGTCCTTCTCCAGTTGACGATCTGTTACTAGTGGGGTCCCGCAGTTCTTGGACCAAACTATTTACAAGAGTGTAACATAGCGAACTTTGCTGACGACATGAAAATAGGTGGGACAGCAGGCTGTGAGGAGGAGATAAAAAGTGTACAAATGGATATTGACAGGCTAGGGGAACGAGCCAGAATCTGGCAGATGGAGTTTAATGTGGATAAATGCATATCCATTTTGGCTGGAAAAATAAAAGGACAAATTACGATTTAAATGGGAAACAGATACAAAAGCATCTGTGCAGAGGGATCTGGGTGTCCTTGTGTGTGAGTTTCAAAAAGTGGGTATGCAGGTGCAGAATGTTGTAAGGAAGGCAAATGGAATCTTGGTATTTATTGCAAAGGGTCTAGAGTATAAAAGTAGAGAAGTGTTGTTACAATTGTATAAAGCATTGGTGAGATCACACGGGGTATTGTATTCAGTTTTGGTCACCTTTATTGAGGAAGGATGTGGTGGCACTGGAGGCGGTTCAGAACAGATTCACTAGATTGATTCCAGGTTTGAAGGGACTGTCGCATGAGGAGCGGTTGAGTAGCTTGGGCCTGTACTCACTGGAGGACAGAAGAATGAGGGGGGATTTGATTGAGGTACATAAAATACTCAATAAGATTGATAAAGTAAATGTTTCCCCTTCTAGAACAGTCTAGGATAAAAGATCATAGTTGTAGAGTAAGAGGGGAGAGATTCAAGACAGAGCTAAGGAGAAGCTACTTCTCACAGAGGATTGTGAATCTATGGAACTCACTGTTCCAGAGTGCAGTAGATACAGAATCAATCAATGGATTCAGGAAAGAGATAGATAAATATTTGATCAAAAGCAGGATAAAGGGCTATGAGGAAAAGGTAGGGAAGTGGAGTTAGGATGAGATGAAGATCAGCCTTGATCATATAGAATGGCAGAGCGGGCCTGAAGGGCTGAATTGCCTACTCTCGCTCCTAAATCCAATGTTCCTATGAAGCCACTGTCTTCAGTCCCGATCACATCTCATCTTTGTTTTAAATCCTTTCATGGGCTGGCTGTTCCTTATCTCTATAATCCCCTCAATCACTGCAATCCTGTGAGATAGCTGTGGTCCTCCAAATCGGGCCTCTTTTACATCCCTGATCTTAATTGCTACATCATTGATGGCTATGCCTTCAGCTGGCAAAGCGCTAAGCTCTGGAAATTCCTCCCAAAACTTCTCTGCCTCTTTAACTCTCATCCAACGGTGACTTCTTAAAAGCTGCCACTTTGAACAAGTTTTTGGTGATCTGCCCCAATATCTCCTTATGCGGATTGGTGTCAAATTTTATTTGATGAAGCTCCAATATATATTCTATATTAAGGGCACTACATAAATGCAAATTATTTCTGTTATTGTCACTGATAGCAAAATGTCCTTTTTTTATTACAGCAAAATCCTACTCCATTCTCCCTCACGGCATTTTTTAGCCAATCTCTGTGCTGCATTTTCCATACATATAACTGTTGCATTCAGAAAATTTACAGTGAACATTTTGAGAGAATTTGCCAGAACGTATAAGTGTTTGCTGTGCTGTATTGGTTATATTTATCAGCACTGCGGTTTTCTCATGTGACAGTATTTTTGCCAGTCATCAGAAAGATTACAGTATAATAGTGTATACTTGAAAAAACTCTGTTCCAGTATTTTTTAAACCATTTACTGCCTTTTTAAAAATGTATGTTACAGATAAAATTTCACCGAAAGATGCATCAGCTCCCAATGGTGAAGACAAGA
The DNA here is from genome assembly GCF_964213995.1 of Mustelus asterias. Classification (NCBI taxonomy): domain Eukaryota; kingdom Metazoa; phylum Chordata; class Chondrichthyes; order Carcharhiniformes; family Triakidae; genus Mustelus; species Mustelus asterias. Next base: position 7,718,232 of record NC_135817.1, on the reverse strand, counting down.
GAGGACAGACCTCTACCAACCAACCAGAGATACCCTCCAGACCGTCTGCTCCAAAAAGATTTCTTTTCTCTGATTTTACATCAGGCAGACAGGATGATCTGAATTTTGAGGAGGATGACCTTCGGACTAAGTCCAGATTGGATCATTTTCTTCAGAAACCTAGCGTGAATGCTCCACCTTTGAAAACTAAAGAGATAGTTTTATCCCGCTACAACTATAAAAAAATTGTGAAACTCCTTGCTGCAGAGCTGTGGAGCCAGAACCAGGAAAAAGTGAACATAGTAGAATTGCCTTTTGATGATATTCCAGCAGTGTCAAAACGAATCCCTGAGAGACAGCGTATTATTGGTAGGGTATTTTCACAGTTTGGGGAAGTTGCTTGCAAACAGAAAATCACTCCTAATAGCAGAGAAGATGAAAGTAGAGCTAAAAGTAGATTTTCCTGATTAGCTGATGAAAAATGTATTTGGAAGTAGGGGGACTAAAGTTTCCCCACATTGGAGAAGGAGGTGGGGTGACAAATTTGCCAGTGTTCCTACACCTCATCATCATACAACAGCCCCTCTAGAAGCATGTGTGTGGAGATGAGCTAAAAATGGAAATACTGTAACTTGCCTTGTGCTCTGCAACAAGAATGTACCAACAATCATATTAAAGATTCACAAGTGCAGCTAAGACTTCTACCTTAGAGAAGGGTTTATATCTTCTGGACAGGAAAAGAAGGGGACAAAATTGACACAAGGGGAAAAATTCAGGAGTGCTAATTTTTGAAGGACCCTACTTCACCCCTTCCATGCCCTGGGTCATAAATGGTGAACTCTTGAGGGGCTCCAGATATTGGGCCTTGGATCCCATTATACTACCAATGGCATAACAGGAGGCTGAAGAGATAAGTGCTGCAAGTTTGGGCTGCCTCTAATGCAGTTGCCCACAGGTACATGGTGGCATTGGACTTGGTGTGGTTGGGGCATGGGCAGCAACAGGTGGGAACGATTGATTCCTCTGGTGTCAGGGGTGTCAGGATTTAGGAGGGGGGGGGATCTGGAAGTTGGAGATCTCAAGATTAGAAGTGGCTGTGATCAGAATGGGGATTGCTATAAACACTTAATTTGTTTTGATGTAGGCAATGCTTATCTTTGCTTTTCCATGAAGACGTGGTTGCCTCGGTGCAAACCAATGTAGCAAGGATTTGAAACAAGTGTTTGGGCTGTCGTTTTTAAAAAAATTAATTCATAGGATGAAGCTGTCACTAGTAAGGCCAGCAGTTATTGCCCATCCATAATTGCCATTGAGAAGATGGTGATGATCTGCCCTTTTGAACACAACTGACTGAATTACTTAGCCATTTTTAGAGGACAGTTAAGAGTCAGCTACATTGCTTTGGGTCTGGAGTTACATATGGGCCAGTTCAGGTGACGATAGCAGAATACCTTCCCTAAAGAACAATATATGTAAAGAACCTGATCTGCTTAAGGTGTGGGTCAAGGATCCCTTTGTTTGTCTTTGTCCAATGTTATGCGTAGGTCCTGTCTGTTATTTTTGGACTAGTTAGGAGACTGTTAGGAGAAACACAGGTGCAATTTAACCTCCCTTTGACCAGACTCCCAGCATAGGCACCTGTCATCAGGTCTGCAGAGAATAATAAGATGTCATCAATGGGTTTGAAATCCAATTCTGATCAAGGGACCTGAAGGTCTCTGATATTTGCAAGAGTCCCATGTCAAATAATTATAAGCTTTCAGAGCTGCTAGTTTTGGGCATTGGCCCATAGCAGGAATTCCCTGTAAATCAGCAGAAAATGGTACTAAACTGTCATGCTGCCTCAGAGAAGCTGTAAAAATGGTTAGTGTAAGAAATGGAAGGTGAAATGCATAATAAAATCACAGCCACACCTTGTTTTGAAGTGTTGAATTTCAGAAAAAGTGATTCTGTTAACGAGCTGTCGGGAAAAGAGGCATTCTTCATTTCTTTTAAGAACATAAGAACATAAGAAATAGGAGCAGGAGTAGGCCATCTGGCCCTTCGAGCCTGCCCTGCCATTCAACAAGATCATGGCTGATCTGAAGCGAATCAGTTCCACTTACCCGCCTGCTCCCCATATCCCCTAATTCCCTTATCGATCAGAAAACTATCTACCCGTGATTTAAACATATTCAACGAGGAAGCCTCCACCACTTCAATGGGCAGAGAATTCCAGAGATTCACTACCCTCTGAGAGAAGAAGTTCCCCCTCAACTCTGTTCTGAACCGGCCCCCCCTTATTTTGAGGCTGTGCCCTCTAGTTCTGGTTTCCCTTCTAAGTGGAAAGAATCTCTCCACCTCTACCCTATCCAGCACCTTCATTATCTTATATGTCTCTATAAGATCACCCCTCATCCTTCTAAACTCCAACGAGTACAGACCCAATCTGTTTAATCTCTCCTCATAAGCTACACCCCTCATCTCCGGTATCAACCTGGTGAACCTTCTCTGCACTCCCTCCAAGGCCAATATATCCTTTCGCAAATAAGGGGACCAAAACTGCACACAGTACTCCAGTTGCGGCCTCACCAGTGCCTTGTACAGTTGCAGCAAGACCTCCCTGCTTTTATATTCTATCCCCCTCGCGATAAAGGCCAACATTCCATTCGCCTTCTTGATCACCTGCTGCACCTGCAGACTGAGTTTTTGCGATTCGTGCACAAGGACCCCCAGGTCCCTCTGCACAGTCGCACGATGTAATTTTTCTCCATTTAAATAATATTCCAATTTACTATTATTTCTTCCAAAGTGGATAACCTCACATTTGCTAACGTTATATTCCATCTGCCAGATCCTCACCCACTCGCTCAGCCTATCCAAATCTCTCTGCAGACTTTCCGCGTCCTCCACGCAATTCGCTTTCCCACTCACCTTCGTGTCATCAGCAAACTTGAATACCCTAGATTCAGTCCCCTCCTCCAGATCATCTATGTAAATGGTAAACAATTGAGGCCCCAGCACCGATCCCTGCGGCACGCCACTGGTCACCAACTGCCAACCAGAAAAGCACCCATTTATCCCAACTCTCTGCTTCCTGTTAGATAGCCAATCCCCAATCCACGCCAACACCTTACCCCTAACTCCGTGTACCCCAATCTTCTGCAGCAACCTTTTGTGAGGCACCTTATCGAACGCCTTCTGGAAATCTAAAAACACCACATCCACCGGTTCCCCTCTGTCAACCGCACTAGTGACATCTTCATAAAAGTCTAGTAGATTTGTCAAACACGACTTTCCCTTCATGAATCCATGAATTTTGTCAGAGGAGCTGACCTCAAAGGATTAAAGGTGCTCTTCTAAGGATATTACTAGTTCTGTGTCCAAACTAGCCCATATGATTATGATTTATTAATGTGCTGCGATGTTGTGTGCTAATGTTTGTTCACTTTACCACACTTCAAACTTGCTCCTGGCAGTACAATTTGTCCGCCAATTGCTTTTTAAGCAGCAATGAGTATACTCATTTATTCAAAGTGACTTTATTTCCACATTGGATTAATTGCTTCCACTTTATACAGGTATTAAAGCATTGGAGGGAGCAGCCGAATTTTAGTCAATCCATAAGTTTATTTACATAATAAGAATAGAATACAATTTTCACTGTAAAATCTGTCTCTTTCCTGTGTTCCTCACTGATCAAAACAACAGGTGCCATCTTATTATCTATGTAGACTTTGGCCAGTTTTTTTAATAAGTTGGACTAAGTCAAAGCGAGCTGGTTTATGCTTCTGTTGCTAGGCATAGCTCACCTGCTGCATCCTGGGAGAAGGGAGAACCCTTTTTACCCCATAGGTTTGTGGGCTGGAGTGGGCACGAGGATTGACCAACAGAGCAGGCATACAAGATCACCACCCTAATTGAACATCTCCCCTTTGACCCCAGTCAAACCAACTGTACAGAGGGAGAGAAACAACATGTGGCCCCTCAGGTGTCACAAGGAAGCCAATGCATTACAACAGTGCAAAATGTCCAAGATTGTATGTAACTATCCCAACCTTTGGTTATTGATAGAATTGGCACTTTAAATTTCAAGATGTGTCAGTCACAATCCACAAACAAAGTTTTTTTTAAAACCTGCCTTGACGCTGTCCTATCTTGCTCCACATAGAACTCCCAAACATTAGTTTTTTCTCATTTATTACCAGAAGACCAATCACCATTTTCTCAGGGGCAAATAAGGATGGGAAACAAATTGCTGACCTTCCCATTGATTCCTACATCCTAAGCACGAAATGCGACAGATTTGCCAGTACAAATAATATCACCAGTGAACTTTCACAATGTAAATGTAATAAATATTAATTTGCATTAATAACTTGGAATTTTATTGTTCCAGAAATGATTGCTGCTGCTAAAAACCAAGAAAATTACTTTCGGCATGGTATCAGCTCAGAACTGCCCGGCCACCAAGGTAATGAAAATATTGTGATAAGAATAAATCCCTAATGGAATGCAAAAGCATAACATAACCACATCAGGAGAACATTTGCCACAATACTCAGCTTTACCTTTGAAAAAAATCATCATACTCTGTTCAATATAGTGTTACAGAACATTTAATACACAAGAAGTGTATCAGAAAATACTACAAAATTAAATGTTGATATTTCATGGCAGAGTGTGAAATATAGAAAATCTATTATAAATACACGTCAGGTAGTATTTATATTTAGGAAGTCATATTGCACAATTCATTAATAATAAAGGAGCCAGTTTTAAGAAGACATGTAGATAAGCTGGCTCTCTCTCTTTATTTGCAGAAACTGATCTCTCAAAATTCATAACTTGGTTAACCTTAAGAATCCACGCTTTCTTAGAGATACTCACCATCTGTTAGAAAATTAACATCCAGTGGCATACAAGGTGACGGAAAAATAAAATCACTTGCTGAGTGTTAACATGCATCTGGGGTTTGAACTTAAAATGGAGGGTGTAAGTTGGGATATAGGGCTGGAGGATTTTGCAGAATATAGAATATATATGCATCATGGGCTACTTGTATATAAGAATAAAGATGTTGGAGTCTTTTTGATTGAAGTTAATGTGCTGGAGGTCGGTGACAACAGGTACTTGCAACTATTTTCAGCCAGAAGTGGTGAGTAGATGATCCAGCTTGGGCTCATTTTGAGGTTCCCAACACCAAAGATGACAATCTTCAGTAATTTGATACAGACCCAGTGATACCAAGAAATGGCAAAGTGCACTCAATATAGCAAAGGCATGTCCTGTCCATAAAAATGGACATTAATTCACCAGCATGCCAACGGTAGTGCTGAAGATTTGATCTCCAGCACTAGCCATACCTCTAACCAGTACATTTACGGCACTGGCATCTAGCTGGCAAAGTGCAAAATTGTCCAGTAACCTGTTGGTAAAGAGCAGGAAAAACCCAATCAACAGTGCTGTCAGGTGGCACACATGCCAATAACCGGTTCTTTGATGCTCAGTTTAGATTCGGCCTCCCAAATCCGTGCCTATATTTCTCTCCCTCCAATCATGTTTCCACCAAAATAGGCTATTCCCATTTCATCCCTGTTGTCACTGACCTCCAGTACATTAACCACAATCAAACAAACCTCAATATCTTTATTTTCATCTACAAGTAGCCAATTGTGCAATTCTATATTCTGCATTATCCTATAGCTTGTACCCATCAAAATGGGCTCCTATCAAAGTTCCTATCAAAAGTAATCTATCCTTCCACACTCTTCTCATTGTTATATCCTTTCCATTGTTGCCAAGTTGGATAGAACTGCACTCACTTGGTTCCTTTATCTGTCCAATCGTATCCAGAGTATGAGTTGCATTAACTTCTCTTCCTGGTCCTGCACTTTTATCTCTAATGCCCCACATGGATTATCCTTGGCTGTATTTCTTGTCTACCTGCTGCCCCGTGGGACATCGCCTGAAAATGTACTGTTAGTTTTCACACGTGTGCTGGTGACACCCAACTCCACCTCAATTTCCACCACTTTCAACTTCTCCACTGTCTCTAAATAATCAGACTACTTGTCCAACATCCACTGTTGGATCAACAGAAATTTCCTCCAATTAAATATTGGGAAGACTGCAGACATTGGCTTTAGTCATAGAATCATAGAAGTTTACAGCATGGAAACAGGCCCTTCGGCCCAACTTGTCCATGCTGTCTAGTTTTTACCACTAAGCTAGTCCCAATTGCCCACATTTGGCCCATATCTCTCTATATCCATCTAACCCATGTAAGATGGGTATAGAGCACAAACTTTGGAACTCTGTACTACTGACTCCATCCCTCTTTTTGGTAACTGTCTGATGCTAAACCAGACTTTTCTCAATCTTGGTGTCATATTTTAGCCCCATTAGCTTCCAATCACATATTTGCTCCATCACTAATATGGTTAATTTCCTTCTTTATAACATCACCTGACCTTTGCCCTGCCTCAGTTTATCTTCTGCCAAAACCGTCCTCCATGCCTTTGTTACCTTGAACTTGGATACATTGTTGACCTACATTGGCTCCTGGTCAAGCTATGCCTCAGTTTTAAAATTCTCACCTTTTTTTAAACCCTCAATGGTTTTATCCCTCCCTATCTCTATCATCTCCTCCAGGCCCATAGCCCTCCAAGATATCTGTGCTCATCTAATTCTGTCCTCTTGAGAATCGCTGATTTTAATCACTGCAACATTAGTGACTGTGCCTTCAGCTACCCAGGTCCTGAGCTCAGGAATACCCTCTCTACACCTCTCCATCTCTCTACTTTTTCCTTCTTTAGGACACTCCTTAAAACCTACTTCTCAGCCAAGCTTTTTGACTATTTTTCCTAATATCGCCTCATGTGGCTTGGTGTCACATTTTGTTTTATGATGCTCCTGCCTTAGGAAATGTTATCACACTAAAGGCTATGTAATTACAAGTTGTGTTGTCTTCAGTAAACTAATAAATCCGCATTTCAGTTTTAACAGGATTTGTATTTTTCTGACTTCAGGAGCAGTTCCAAATATTGAAGGAGGTAAACAATTTCTTGAATCTTCAGACTCTGAATCCTCAGCCACAGAGGAAGAACCAGAAAGAGTGATAAACCCATATGATTTTTTTATTTTGAGATCCATAGCGGTAGGAAACAACTGTTTAAATTTCAGGGTAAGTAGTTTAAAGATCCAGTCATTAAAATTCAGCAAATTTAGTTTTCACAAAGAGTCATCTGGACTCAAAACGTCAGACACTAAAGAAAATAGATCATTGTTTAGTGGAATGATATTTTATATACAGTAGCTAATTTCACTGCTAGGATTTTGATTTGATTTATTATTGTCACATGTTTTTTCATACAGTGACAAGTATTATTTTACATGCTATCCGTACAAATCATACCATACATAGCTCACAAAGAGTCGCCATGCTCCGATGTCATCTTGAAACATGGATGTGATGAATCTACAGTGAGATTGGGCGGCACAGTGGTTAGCACTGGGACCTGTGTTCCATTCCCAGCTTGGGTCATTGTCTGCGTGGAGTCTGCAGTTTCTCCCCGTGTCTGCGTGGGTTTCCTCCCGGTGCTCCGGTTTCCTCACAAAGTCCAAAAGACGTGCTGGTTAGGTGCATTGACCATGCTAAATTCTTCCTCAGTGTGTCCAAACTGGCGGAGTGTGGTGACCAGGGGATTTTCACAGTAACTTCATTGCAATGTTAATGTAAGCCTACTTGTGACACTCCCTATGTTGTGGGGACTGACTGCAAGTGTTTTAGGGCCTTGTGTCGAGGTCAGGTTTTTGTGAATGAAAGGAACATGACCAACCAGGGAAAGAAATAAAGTTTCAAAATGAGTTTTAAAAAAAAGACAGACAGCAACTTGCACAATGGATTGCTGCCCTACATTAACATATCAACAGAGGGACAGAGATTGCAAACATGTCAGAGACTCGGGTGGAGTGTGCACACAGCTCACTCAGGATGATTTGGAGTTTGAGAGACTTCACTTCCCAAACCAATAATCCCTGAAAACATTAGCGAGAGGATTTGAATATAGGAATAGGGATATTTTACTGCAAGTGTATAGAGAGTTGGCTTTCTAGTTTTATAAAGCCTTCATAAGAACATAAGAAATAGGAGCAGGAGTAGGCCATCTAGCCCCTCAAGCCTGCTCCGCCATTCAATAAGATCATGGCTGATCTGATAGTGGGTTCCGTTCCACTTAACTGCCCGTTCCCCAAAACCCTTAATTCCCTTAATGGTTAAAAATCTATCTATCTGTGACTTAAACACATTTAACGAGGTAGCCTCTACTGCTTCATTGGACAGAGAATTCCAAAGATTCACTACCCTCTGGGAGAAGTTCCTCCTCAACTCTGTTCTAAATTGACTCCCCCGTATTTTGAGGCTATGCCCCCTAGTTCTTGTTTCCATTGTAAGTGGAAATAACCTCGCTGCTTCTACCCTGTCTAGCCCCTTCATTATCTTATATGTCTCTATAAGATCTCCTCTCAACCTTCTAAACTCCAGTGAGTACAGGCCCAGTCTACTCAATCTCTCCTCATAAGCTAAGCCCCTCATCTCTGGAATCAACCTGGTGAACCTTCTCTGTACCCCCTCCAAAGCTAATATATCCTTTCTTAAATAGGGGGACCAAATTGTACACAGTACTCTAGGTGCGGCCTCACTAGTACCCTGTACAATTGCAGCATGACCTCCCTGCTTTTATACTCCATCCCTCTCGCGATAAAGGCCAACATTCCATTTGCCTTCTTGATTACCTGTACGGTACGGTAGCACAGTGGTTAGCACTGCAGCTTCACAGCTCCAGGGTCCCGGGTTCGATTCCCAGCTCGGGTCACTGTCTGTGTGGAGTTTGCACATTCTCCTCGTGTCTGCGTGGGTTTCCTCCGGGTGCTCCGGTTTCCTCCCACAGTCCAAAGATGTGCGGGTTAGGTTGATTGGCCAGGTTAAAAATTGCCCCTTAGAGTCCTGAGATGCGTAGGTTAGAGGGATTAGCAGGTAAAATATGTGGGGGTAGGGCCTGGGTGGGATTGTGGTCGGTGCAGACTCGATGGGCCGAATGGCCTCCTTCTGCACTGTAGGGATTCTATGATAATCTAATCTTTCCACCTGCAAACTGAGTTTTTGTGATTCATGCACAAGGACTCCCAGGTCCCTCTGCACAGTAGCATGTTGTAATTTTTCACCATTTAAATAATAGTCCATTTTACTATTATTCCTTCCAAAGTGGATAACCTCACACTTACCAACGTTATACTCCATCTGCCAGATCCTTGCCCACTCACTTAGCCTATCCAAATCTCTCTGCAGACTCTGTGTCCTCCACGCAATTTGCTTTCCCACTCATCTTTGTGTCATCCGCAAACTTTGTTACCCTACACTCGGTCCCCTCCTCCAGATCGTTTATGTATATGGTAAATAGTTGAGGCCCCAGCACCGATCCCTGCGGCACGTAGTTTGCCAAGTTATTTTACAAGTTGGAATGCATTTGTTAAACTTCTGAACAAAGCTCACCTGTCTTGGAGAACCACCACGTAGCCTGGGAAATAATCACTGGTCACATTTGGTCCAGATTTTGTAGTCACCTTGACAAAACTCACCCTCTAGCTCGGTGATGAAATAGACAATTAGCATTTTATCTTTATTGTTTTCCTTTTGTAGTTTTATTTACAATGCACTTATCAAATTACAAGATCAAATGTCTATTACTAAAGGTATTTGAAATTTTTATACTGTATAGCGTTTCCATGTACAGCTTTGTGTCTTTCTACTCAGACTTTTTATTTAGAAAATATTTGTGAGGGCCATTGGTAAATATTGCAAAGACCAATGAACAATGGAGCAATTCTGATGTATTTACTTCCACCTTATTTACTGATAGTCAATTCTACAACTTTGTGCATTAAAATTATTCCCTAAATTGTGTTTAGCTTACATTTGTTTTTACTTTAGATTCAAATCCCTTGGTTCTTCTCTTTGGGTTCTGCACAAAGATCTTCTCCAAATTTACCCTAGAAGTTCCCTTTGAATACAAATTAAGGACCAGGTCTCTGTGAATAGAAGGCACTGAGCTTATAGCATTAGTTCCTTTTTTTTCTATATAAATGATTTGCAGTTGAAATTGAGTTACTTTTACATACCTTGACGATTCAATATTCTTAATCTTTGGGTCTCATACCCATCTGAGCTATTTTGTAAATCTCCAGTTTTAGCTGCCTTCTTGAACCACTGCCATCCCTGAGGTGTAGGTTTACCCACAGTGCTGTTATGGAGGGAATTCCAGTATTTTGACCCAGCGACAATGAAGGAACAGCTATATATTTCCAAATCAGTGGCTTGGAGGGGAACTTCCAGGTGGTGGTGTTCCCAGACATGTGCTGCTCTTGTCCTTCTAGATTGTAGTGGGCATGGGTTGGGAAGGTGCTACCTAAGGAACCTTGGTGAGCTCCTGCAGTGTATCTTGTAGATGTTGAACACAGCTGCCACTGTTCGTTGGTGGTGGAGGGATTGAATGTTTGTGGAAGGGAGAGCGATCAATTGGGCTGCATTGTCCTGGATGGTGTTGAGCTTCTTGAGTGTTGTTGGAACTGCACTCATCCAGGCACGTGGAGAGTATTCCATCACACTCCTGACTTGTGCCTTGTAGATGTTGGACAGGCTTTGGGGAGAAAGGAGGTGAGTTATTTGCCGCAGGATTCCTAGCCTTTCACCTACTCTGGTGGCCACAGTATTTGTATGGCTAGTTCAGTTCAGTTTCTGGTCAATGGCAAACCCCAGGATGTTGATAGAGGGGGATTCAGTGCTGGTAATACCATTGAATGTCAAGGGGCGATGGTTAGATTGTCTCTTGTTGGAGACAGTCATTGCCTGGCACTTATGTGGTGAGAGTGTCACTTTTTAATGGCTGCAATTACATAAATTTGTGGTTAATACTCGGGCATAATGTATTTAGTCACATTGATTAGTTTCAAGCATAACGGATTTCTCTGTGTCTTAATTGCTTGCTTCACTGTATCTGAAGAACGTTATTAGAGATGTAGCCAAGGTACCAATTACCTACTTAAACAATTTTCAAAGCTGCCAAGGTCTGCCAAAATATTATATTTGTTGAAATATTTAGTATTTCTATCACTTCAAAATAATGTAATATTTATTCTCAGTGAATTAAAGTAATGCCAAAAGATACAAAGCAACATTTCCAGATTTGAAGAATATGATTACCATCTTGTTTAATATTATCACTATATTATAGGGCCATTTTATTAGCAAACTTCCTGATCTGACTGCACTTACTTCCATAATAAAGTATCTGAACCTGTCATTCAACAGTTTTCAGGACATCCCTGCTGAGGTGAGTGCAATTTATTAAATCATCTATAAAATTTATGCTTGTACTTTACTCAGTGAATTATGAGGTCATGTGTCCAGGTCTAAACCACAGCATTCCTGCAGTAAAACCTCTCATGGCCAATTGCCATACTTACATTAATAACTACCATCTGGTTAGCAAGGATGTGGAGCACATTAATTATGGAGAACAAAATACATAGCATATTGTTACATCCTCAGAATAAAACCACACAATCAATGAATTACTTTGAAATGGTACTATTATTTACCAAATGAAGGTTTGCCAGCATTTAATGTAGTGAGCCTTCAGTGTCCTGCTTTCCCTTTAGCAAATAAGCTGGTAAGTCAACTAGCTTCAATGAGTAGAATTTAAAACAAAGACAATACATAATACCTCAGTGATGTTTATTTACCTTTTTTCAATGATGCTACTGTTAATTTGGTGCACTAACTTATAAACATTGCCAATAGAAGGTGATATGAGATATTTATATCACTGTTACCTGATATGTAGATGATTTAGAAAGTTAAGACATCCATTAACTGTCACATCACAAATTTCACAACACTTTTGGCTTCACAGCAAGGTCACCTTTTCTAGTGCATGAGCACCCTTTAAAACTATTTTAGATTAACCAGCTCTCTTCCAAAATGTTGCTCAGATTTGAGTGGACTCCTCTGTGGACAGAAGTCTATTTTATTCATTTGCAAATCCGTAAGACAAATTTTCTGTTTGCTGTTATTTCTGTGTGGATTTACTTTGGTGGTGTATGTGAAATGTCGGAGAATGAAGTAGATGAAGTGAAGATGATCAAACATGGAAAAACAAAATGTTCAGCATAAAATTCATGTGTTGTTCCCTTTTTACTGTTTTTACCTCTTTATATCAACTATTTTGTTTCCAGTGTCTCTCTTAACTGGTCTACTGGTATTTCATACTCATTCTTCCCAACATTTGAAATTTTGTTTTATTGCTTTACTTTGTAGGCTGACTATGTTGACTTGTTGCCAGCAATCGTTGTTGTATAGTACATTGAAACATTTTAAATGCATTAATAAGTTTTCATATTAACTCTGTTTATCCTTAAGGTTTATAGATTCCCCCAACTTGAAGTGCTGATTTTCAGAGACAATCCTATTTCAGCGATTTCTTCTGATATTGCAAAACTGACAAACCTGAGAATCTTTGATATTTCCTTCTGCCTGGTTTCAACTCTGCCTGCTGGGTAAGGTGGTCCAAAAGTCTGTAGAGTCTAATAGCAATTTTTAGTCGTACACAAATCATGAATCAGTCATTTTAAAAGAGAATTATGAACAAGTGATTGATATTGCAAAATGTCAAGGGCTGGGATTACAGACCATAACATAACGTAACAGCACATGAGCGAAGTGTGCCTGTCGACCTACACTTTGCTCGTCACTCTGAGGTTAGTTTGCCTACCTTGCGTCCTGCAACACTCATAGGAATCAGTTTTGTAGGCACCACCACATCATCTTCAAGTGGTTGTCATAGGTATACCTCTACCTACCAGACCAGTTGTAAGGCAGGAGTGGCTCTTCATGTGCTGCAGCATTAGGCCTGGGCTGGAGAAGGGAGGAAACTGTCCTGAAGCAAGAGAAGGGGTTGAAGGGCGAGGGCAGCACATGAGGCAGGGGAGGGCAGGGTACCAGCAGGGAAGTTTGCACTCAGACACATAACTTGGGGAGGGGGAAAGAGGTTTGTGCCAGATAGCCAGGAAGCATCCAAAACTCCAACATCTCGAGTAGATCGCAGATCTTTGAAGGACCACACAGGATACAGGGCTAGCTTCTTGGTGCCAAAAGGTGTTTTGCAAAGGATATAGCTGAAGACACCCATGCAGCAGCCTCAGACTCTTGCAGAGCAAAGGTACAAGATTCATACCACTGGCTGATCACACCATAGGCATCTGAAATATGTCATTCCAATGCCTGGACAGATGTAGCAGAATTTTTTTTTTCTTTATACGGCATTTGTTACTGATCCCTAATTGCCCTCGAACTGAGTGGCATTTTAAGAGTCAACCTCATTGCTATGGATCTGGAGTCACATGTCAGCCAGACCAGGTAAGGATAACAGATTTCCTCCCCTAAAGGACATTAGTGAACCAGATGGGTTTTTAACAACAATGGTCTCATGATCATCATTAGACTTATAATTCCAGATTTTTATTGAATTCAAATTTCACCATCTGCTGTGGTGGGATTCAAAACTGGGTCCCCAGGGTATTGCCCTGGGTCCCTGGATTACTTGTCCAGTGACAATATCACTACACCACCGCCTCCCAGAGGGTCTCACGGATCATCATGACTTGCTGCTCGCTGCTCCACCTGGCACTGCAATGCCGAAAGGACTTGAGATAGAACATAGAAAGCCACAGCACAAACAGGCCCTTCGGCCCACAAGTTGCGCCGATCATATCCCTACCTCTAGGCCTATCTATAGCCCTCAATCCCATTAAATCCCATGTACTCATCCAGAAGTCTCTTAAAAGACCCCAACGAGTTTGCCTCCACCACCACCGACGTCAGCCGATTCCACTCACCCACCACCCTCTGAGTGAAAAACTTACCCCTGACATCTCCTCTGTACCTACCCCCCAGCACCTTAAACCTGTGTCCTCTCGTAGCAACCATTTCAGCCCTTGGAAATAGCCTCTGAGAGTCTACCCTATCCAGACCTCTCAACATCTTGTAAACCTCTATCAGGTCACCTCTCATCCTTCGTCTCTCCAGGGAGAAGAGACCAAGCTCCCTCAACCTATCCTCATAAGGCATGCCCCCCAATCCAGGCAACATCCTTGTAAATCTCCTCTGCACCCTTTCAATGGCTTCAACATCTTTCCTGTAATGAGGTGACCAGAACTGCGCGCAGTACTCCAAGTGGGGTCTAACCAGGGTCCTATAAAGCTGCAGCATTATCTCCCGACTCCTAAACTCAATCCCTCGATTAATGAAGGCTAGTACGCCATACGCCTTCTTGACCGCATCCTCCACCTGCGAGGCCGATTTAAGAGTCCTATGGACCCGGACCCCAAGGTCCTTCTGATCCTCTACACTGCTAAGAATGGTACCCTTCATATTATACTGCTGCTTCATCCCATTGGATCTGCCAAAATGGATCACTACACACTTATCCGGGTTGAAGTCCATCTGCCACTTCTCCGCCCAGTCTTGCATTCTATCTATGTCTCGCTGCAACTTCTGACATCCCTCCAAACTATCCACAACACCACCTACCTTGGTGTCGTCAGCAAACTTACCAACCCATCCCTCCACTTCCTCATCCAGGTCATTTATGAAAATGACAAACAGCAAGGGTCCCAGAACAGATCCCTGGGGCACTCCACTGGTCACTGACCTCCATGCAGAGAAAGACCCCTCCACAGCCACTCTCTGCCTTCTGCAGGCAAGCCAGTTCTGGATCCACAAGGCAACAGCCCCTTGGATCCCATGCCCTCTCGCTTTCTCAAGAAGTCTTGCATGGGGGACCTTATCGAACGCCTTGCTGAAGTCCATATAGACCACATCCACCGCTCTTCCTTCGTCAATGTGTTTGGTCACATTTTCAAAGAACTCAACCAGGCTCGTAAGGCACGACCTGCCCTTGACAAAGCCGTGCTGACTACTTTTGATCATACTAAACTTCTCTAGATGATCATAAATCCTGTCTCTCAGGATCCTCTCCATCAACTTACCAACCACTGAGGTTAGACTCACCGGTCGGTAATTTCCTGGGCTGTCCCTGTTCCCTTTCTTGAATATAGGGACCACATCTGCAATCCTCCAATCCTCCGGAACCTCTCCCGTCTCCATCGACGATGCAAAGATCATCGCCAAAGGCTCCGCAATCTCCTCCCTCGCCTCCCACAGTAACCTGGGGTACATCCCATCCGGTCCCGGCGACTTACCAACCTTGATGCCATTCAATAGTTCCAACACATCCTCTTTCTTTATGTCCACATGCTCGATCCTTTCTGTCCACCGCAAACCAGCAGTACAACCACCCAGATCCCTTTCCACCGTGAATACCGAGGTAAAGTATTCATTAAGCACCTCCGCCATTTCTAACGGTTCCGCACAAACTTTTCCCCCTTCACCTTTTAAGGGTCCTATGCCTTCACATCTCATCCTTTTACTCTTGACATATTTGTAGAAAGCCTTGGGATTCTCCTTAATCTTACCCGCCAAGGTCTTCTCATGACCCCTTCTCGCTCTCCTAATTTCCTTCTTAAGCTCCTTCCTACATCCCGTATACTCCTCTAAATCCTTAACACCTCCTAGCTCTCTGAACCTTCTGTACGCCTCTCTTTTCTTATTCACCAGGTTCATCACAACCTTCGTGCACCACGGTTCCCGTACCCTACCAACACCCCCCTGTCTCATCGGAACGTTGTCATGCAGAGCTCCAGACAAACATTCCTTGAAAATCCTCCACTTTCCTTCGGTACTTTTCCCCAAGAATGCCTCCTTCCAATTTACCCGTCTAATTTCCTCCCTGATGACACTGTATTTCCCTTTACTCCAGAGAAACACTTTCCTAGCCTGCCTGATCCTATCTCTTTCCAATGCTATCGTGAAGGAGATAGAATTATGATCGCTATCCCCAAGATGCTCACCCACCGAGAGATCCTCCACCTGTCCAGGTTCATTAGCCAGCACCAGATCAAGTACAGCCTCTCCTCTAGTAGGCTTATCCACATACTGTGTCAGGAAACTCTCCTGGACACACCTAACAAACTCCTCTCCATCCAAACCCCTAGCCCTAGGGATATTCCAATCTATGTTTGGGAAATTAAAATCTCCCATCACGACAACTCTGTTATTCCTACATCTCTCCAGGATCTGTTTCCCCATCTGCTCCTCAACATCTCTGTTACTATTGGGCGGCCTATAGAAAACACCCAGCAGAGTTACCGACCCCTTCCTGTTCCTAACCTCCACCCACAGAGACTCCGTAGTCAATCCCTCCACGGCGTCCACCTTCTCTACAGCCGTGACACTATCCCTGATCAACAGTGCCACTCCCCCCCCTCTCTTGCCTCCCTCCCTGTCCTTCCTGAAACATCTAAAACCCGGCACCTGAAGCACCCAGTCCTGTCCCTGAGACATCCAAGTCTCCGTAATGGCCACCACATCACAATTCGAAGCAGCAATCCACGCTCTAAGCTCATCCACTTTATTCACTACACTCCTGGCATTAAAATAGACACATCTCAGACCTTCAGCCTGAGCACTTCCCTTCTCCATCACTCATCTAACCTCCCTCTTACCCTGTCTACATTCCTTATCTATTTGCGAGCTAACCTCCTCACTCTCAGTCCCCTCATTTCGATTCCCTCCCCCCAACCTTTCTAGTTTAAAGTCTCTCCAGTAGCCTTAGCCAACCTTCCCGCCAGGATATTGGTCCCCCTGGGATTCAAGTGCCACCCGTCTTTTTTAAACAGGTCACACCTGCCCCTAAAGAGGTCCCAATGATCCAAGTACCCAAATCCTTGTCCCTTGCTCCAGTCCCTCAGCCACGCATTCATTCTCCACCGATTCCTGTTCTCACTCTCCCGCGGCACAGGCAGCAATCCCGAGATTACTACCTTTGCATTCCTCTTTCTCAGCTGTCTACCTAACTCCCTATATTCTCTTTTCATGACCCCTTCCCTCTTCCTACCTATGTCAGCAGTACCTATATGCATCACGACCTTCGGCTCCTCTCCCTCCCCCTTCAGGATTTCTGGGACTCGACCAGAGACATCCCGGACCCCTGCACCAGGGAGGCAAACCACCATCCAAGAGTCCCGTCTGTGTCCGCAAAAACGCCTATCTGACCCCCTCACCGTAGAGTCCCCAATTAGCACTATCCTCCTTTCCTTACCCTTTTGCACTACTGGGGGGATGGAGGAGATGGAGGAGCTGCACTTCTCTTCTGAGGAGGACTTTAAAAAGGATGAAGGTGATTAGTTCAAAGAAGCCGAGGCTGCAGGGGAAGAAGCCATAGCGTGGGCCAAATGAGGTAGGCATGCTTGTGAGGCGCTCAGATTCTACAAGGAACATGAGGAGTTAAAGTGAGTAACCTCTTCGACAGTTGCCTCCATCATGTTCCAACGTGAATACCAGTTTTGCTATTCTTCTCATTTCACTCATGCATTTCACTATGAGAATGAATACACATCAGGCTCACACATCGAGATCCTTTGAAGGATGATGAAGCCTCCAGAACATGTGACCTTGCTTAGAAGAGGTGCTAACTGGAGGAGGGCATCTTGGCATTGGACATCAAAAGGTGTTGTCCCTTCAGGCATATCTCCAGCAACACATTTACAATGGCATCCTACAAAGTGCGGAAGCAGTATTACGATCCTTAGTTGGCTCGTATGCCTTCAATGTGACAAGGTTCCTCATAGAAATCCATCTGAAGCAACAGAACAACTCACTATGTAAGATTGATAGTGAATCAGATAATTCACACAGGGCAAGGCAGCCAATGAGGTCCTGTTGCCGTGAATCCATTGAGAGATGACTCAGTCATGTGTGGTGCAATCTTCTACTTCACACTGACATCCAACATTCTGAGTTAGGGATCCTGGGCTACATTTTTCCTCACCTGAGCATGACAGCGTCAAACACTTGCTTGCCGGATATTGAAATGCCACTTTTTAAAACACAGATATTGTGCCCTCATGGCCAGCCCTAGCCCTTGCAAAGTCCACATGCTCGGACAACATGAGGTCCTCAAGGACACGCATCATTGCTAATAAAAAACACAGTTTTTACAAGGACCAACTGGTGCACCAGATGGTCCTTGTAATTAGCATTGATGGAAGGTCCTTCATGTGACTTAATACATGTGTAGGGTGGGTGTCAATCAGAGTGTGGAACTTGAAAATGGCAGCACTGGTGTCAAATCAACATTGCAGTTGACACTATCATGATCCCTGAACAGTCCTGTAGCATCCAAACAATGGGGTACAATCTAGTCTAATTTTGCACCCTTTATCTTCTGGGGAGAGCTAGGGGTAGTATCAGAATGGTCAATCCTCCTAAATTATCTTGAAGTCATTAAGAATGGAAAATTAATTGCTGTTAGCAGTATAGGAGGAAAGTAGAGCTTTTTGACTATAGTTTGCGACAGAGGACTCCTTCATGCTGGTGTGCTCCAACTTCTTAAAGCTTCTTGTACAATACCAGGAACATAGATCCTTAAGTACAGTAAGCTCAGCTATTAATATAAAAAATGAAAGCAAATTACTGCAGATGCTGGAATCTGAAACCAAAAGAGAAAATGCTGGGAAATCTCAGCAGATCTGGCAGCATCTGTAAGGAGAGAAAAGAGCTGACGTTTTGAGTCCAGATGACTCTTTGTCAAAGCTAAAAGGCAGAGAAAGTGGGAGATATTTATACTGTAGGGTGAGTGAATGAAAAATGAGTCATAACCCCAGAAACCAGGGGAAAAGGCTGCTAATGGCAGTCCATAGAGAGAGTAAAGGGTGTGAATGGCCAAATGGCAGAGAAGCTAAAATCAGAGGGTAAACTGCGACAGATGAAGATGTGAGGGGAGGTGGGGGGATGGGGTAGAGCTAATCAACTTCAGATGATTAGCTCTACCCCACCCCGACCGCTTTGTTTTCATTTCATTTCATTTTTTACTGTTCCCTACCTTTTACTTCTTTATTGTCTTTCTTCATTTTTCTTCCCCCTCCCCATTCCTTCCCCTTATTTTATCCCCCTTTCCATATGTTTTCTCCTTTTTCTCAATTTGACCTCTTTCCCACCCATTTCCTCCCACCTTCCCCCACTCCCCCCACATCATCTGTCACAGTTTATCCTCTGATTTCTCTGCCATTTGGCCATTCACACCCTTTTTAATCTCTCTGTGGACAGCCATTAGCGGCCTTTTCCCCTGGTTTCTGTGGCTATGACTCATCTTTCATGCCCTCACCCTGCAGTATAAATATCCCACACTTCCTATGCCTTTCAGCTTTGACAAAGGGTCATCTGGATTCGAAACGTCAGCTCTTTTCTCTCCTTACAGATGCTGCCAAACCTGCTGAGATTTTCCAGCATTTTCTCTTTTGGTATTATAATGTAAATCTTTGAAAACATCTGCCAAGTGTGACATGACCGAATTTCATGTGTTCAAATGTACAAAGAAACATCCAGAGTTGGCAATCCCATCCTAAATTAGAGGGTCAGGAATTCTGTGTATTTTTAAATGTAATAAATGATGCAGAAAAAAACATGCAGTCTGCTTGTGTTGTTTTCAGAAAATAACAGATGATAATATTCCAAGAGGCACCAAGAAACAACAATGAATAGCATGTATTTTATATAATTTCTTGAACATGCTGCTATCAATATTTTGATACTTAATTGTGGGGAAAGCATTGTACATTTTAATTGTTGTTGCACATTTGTTCTTACAATTTATCCATTCTGCTATATATTTCCTCAACTTACATTTGAATAGCAGCTTTAACATAGTCAAATGTCTCAAGGAGCTTAACAGGAGCATGATCAAATTAAATTTTTAGTTTTTAAAAAATTGACAATGTAAGCAAACAGGTTCAAACGAAAGCCATTTAAAAACATAGGGAGATATGGGGGCTGGTGACCAAAAACTTGGTCAAAGAAATAGGGTTAAGGAGCACCTAAAAGGAGAGGGAAGTAAGAATGAAGATTCAGAGAGGGAATTCCAGAAATTAGCACCAAGGCAACGATAGAGGAACAAAAATCAGGATGTGAATGAGGGCAGAGTTGGCTGAGCAAAGGGACCAGCACAAGAAATTAGCTCCAGTGTTAATTCATTTTAACATTTCAATCTCTTCAATTTGTAAACATCAGATAAATGGTATTGAATTAAACTTTGTGAAAACTAACAAATGGAAATTGTTCCTTGGTTAGGCAGAATGTGCAATGCTCCTACCGGCTACATGGCATCAATGCAATCTAATTTTAGCCCAGCAATTTTAAAAAAATCTTTAGCAATTAGATTAATTTTAAAGAGATATGGATTTTTTTTAACAGGTTATTCCTCTTACCAAATCTCCAGTCTCTGAATGTTGCCTACAATAAGATATCTTCAATTTCCACTGACATTAAAAACTTAAGGTTAGTGATCAATGTTTTTGTATAATTAACATTACAGCATTTCCAATGATGCATCGATGCAGGTTAGATCTGATTCTGAACAATTTTATAAACCATTAAACATTTCATTTACATGTACATACAGAATTTGGCGTCAGGAATCGGAAATACAATTTCAAAAGTTGTGGATGACACCAGGTTTGGGGGTATAGTGAATATGAGGAAGGTTGGGCCTTAATACATTAATAAATTAGCAGAATGGGTGCATTAATGACAAATTAATTTCAATAGAGATAGGTACGTTGGCATATTTTTGTAGGAGGCATAAGGAGGCCATATACTCCTTGCAAAATGAGAGTGCAAATAGAGAGGATTGGCAAAGGGATCTGGAGTATAATTTCACAAAGCATTAAAAGTGGAATATCAATTTTTGATTCCAGTCCACCTGTACCAGGTTATTTTTTAATTTGTTAAAGTTAACTCTTCTGCAGTTATGTATTTTTATACATAATTGTATCTTTTCCATAAATGGCCTCCTTCTGTACTGTAAGGATTCTATGATTACTTTTAAAACTAATATTATGATCACGCTTCCCTAAATGCTATCCCATTAAAACATGTTTTACTTGCCCTTCTTCATTCCTCAGAACTAGCTTCACTGCTGCTTCCTTTCTCAAAAAGCAGAAACTGCTGAAGCTGGAAGTAAAAAACAGCAGTTCAGGCAGCAACTGTGGGGAGAGAAACAGAGTTAACATTTCTAGTTTATGATTTTTTTATCAGAACTGGGGAAAAGTTAAGAGGTGTAGTCGGTTTTGAACAAGGAGTGAGTGGG
Organism: Mustelus asterias; assembly: GCF_964213995.1. Classification (NCBI taxonomy): domain Eukaryota; kingdom Metazoa; phylum Chordata; class Chondrichthyes; order Carcharhiniformes; family Triakidae; genus Mustelus; species Mustelus asterias. The sequence continues at coordinate 7,696,954 of NC_135817.1, read as the reverse complement.
ACAAAGATGAAAGGAGAATCTGTAATAGGGTAGAAAACAGGAGAAATTGAATGAAGAAGGATTAGTCTTAACGGGCCAAAGGGAATGGTGATGGGGCAAGGAAAGAAACAAAACTGACGCCGAGAGCAGGAGTGAAACTGTCTGAAAGTGAAAATAAGAAAAACTGAAACATGCAAAGAAAAGGAAACAAAAGAGGGGGATAGAATTTACAGTCTGAAACTGTTGAATTCAGTGTTGAGTCTGGAAGGTTGTAAAGTGCCTAATTGAAAGATGAAATACTATTACTCAAGCTTCTGTTAGGCTTCACTGGAACAATGCAGCAGGCCAAGGACAGGGATGTCAGCATGAGAGTAAGATGGAAAATTAAAATGACAGGCTACTGGAGGCTTATGCTTGTGGCTTCTTTTCTCTTTGGGCTGGAAACATACTGGTCAAGAAAGTTCCTTTGTATACATTTCAAAAATTCCTCCCCCTGTTACTATCCCTATCTATACAAGGATGATTGAAGTCCCCCATTCTCACTCCTCTATAGTTCTTACATCTTTCTTAACTTGCCTGCAAGTTTACTCTTCAATGTGCTTCCCACTATCTGCTGGTCTATAGTATACACCCAGTGCTGTAATAACTGTAATATTGTTTTTTTTTAAAATTCTAACCAAATAGGTTCTGTCTTTGGAAGATAGGAGCAGGAGTGGGTCATTTGGTTCTTTGAGCCTGCTCTACCATTCAACTAGGTCATGGTTGATCTTCTACTTCAATGAAATTTGCCTACACTATTCCCATATCCCTTGATATCTTTAATATCAAGAAATCTATCAATCCTTGTCTTGAACAGATTCAATGACTGAACCTCTACAGCCCTCTGGGGCAGAGAATACCACCCTCCGAGTGAAGAAATTCCTCATCACAGTCCTAAATGGTCTGCCCCTCATTCTGAAACTCTCCCCTTGTTTAGACTGCCCAGGAAGGGGAAACATCTTTCCATGTCTACTCTGTCACACCCTTGAAAAATGTTGTAAGTTTCATCGAGATCATCTTTCATTCTTATGAACTCCAGAGAATACAGGCCCAGTCTTCTTAATCTCTTCTCATAGGACAATCCACCTTCCAGGAATCAGTCTTTATTCCCTCAATGCTAAGTATATCCTTCCTTACGATGCAGCAAGTTATCTGTACTCCTGTACTCAAATTCTCTTGCAGTAAAGGCTAACCTGCCACTCACTTGCCTTCCTAATTGTTTGCTGCACCTGCATTTTAGCTCTCAGTGACTCCTGAACAAGAACATCCAGGTCCTTTTGTATATCAACATTTACTAATCTCCCATCATTTAAAAAAAATTTGCATTTTTGTTTCTGCTACCAATGAGATAACTTCACATTTTCCCATATTATTTTTCATCTGTCATGTTCTTACCTTGCCTAAATCCCCTTGAAACCTCATTTCATCCTCCTCACAACCCACATTCCCGTCTAGTTTTGCATAATCATAAAACTTGGAAATATTATATCCTACAGTCCAAAGATGTGTGGGTTAGGTGGATTGACCATGCTAAATTGCACCTTAGTGTCAGGGGGACCAGATAGGGTAAATGCATAGGGTTATGGGGATAGGGCCTGGGTGGTCGGTGCAGACTCAATGGGCTGAATGGCCTCCTTCTGCACTGTAGAATTCTATGATTACATTTGGTCTCCACATACGAATCATTGATATATATTGTGAATAGATGGGGCCCAAGCACTGATCCTTGCGGTACCCATTAATTACAGCTTGCCAACCTGAAAATGACCCATTTATTTCTACTCTTTGACCCCTCAACTACATCCTTCCCCAGTGCTCCCTCTGATAGCTTTTTTGATCAATACTGCCACCACACCTTTTTGTTTTCCTTCCCCAATTATCCTCATAGCTGGAAATACTATGTTCTCAATCTCCCCTCCTTTGAGCCAGGTCGTTTTTTTTGACATAATATCATAGTCCCATATGGCAGCTCACCAATCTCCCCCCTGCAATGTGCATTCATTTATATGCATGTGCATGTACTCAAAAGCCATCTTAGACTATTTCATATGATGCAGCTGAGGTGAAGAGCATAGATGCATTTAAAGAGAAGCTAGCTAAGTACATGGGGGGAAAGGAATAAAGGATAAGCTGATAGGAGTAGATGAAGCAGTTGGAAGGGGGCCTATGTAGGAACATAAACACCAGCATTAACCAGATTACCCGAATAGTCTATTTCTGTCCTGTAAATTCTGTATTATGATTTTGGCCATCTGTTTCTAGGATATAATGATGATGTAAAAGCTATTTTTTCCTTTGGATTTACTGCATGGTAAAAGCAAATTGACAGAAAGTAAAGTCAGCTAATACTCTGCATCTAAACAATCAACTCTCTTTGTATAGTAGCGATTACATATTTTCAACATATGACAGACATATTTTTGATTGTTTTCTAAAGTACTTGCACTTCAGGTTATTTCTTTGAATGCAGTGAGTTTACACACCTGTTATTGATTCCATGGAGTATATTAATTTCCATTAGTAACTTATCTGTATCTAATATAGAGAAGATAGAGCACAAATTTTCATAATTATGACTTTCCTATTCTTGATGGAACTCCTGTTATCCAGAAAACTTCAGCTTTTAAACGTTGAAGGCAATGAGCTGATAACATTGCCATGTGGCCTCCTCCAGCTCCAGCTCAAGAACATACGCACGGAGAATAACTATATGCATCCTTTGGTGTGGGAAGGAACTATTCAGAACCAACCACAACGACTGACTGATCTAGCCGCTGTTACTTTCTCCAAGAACCACTTAAGTCAGCAGTACACAAACATTTCTAAAGAGGTGCAAGATATACTGAACAAGTAAGTAGCTCAGTTTACACTGGACTGAGATAATGGTCTCAGTTTTCACTTACACTCTCCAATTCTAGCACTAAACCTTTCACAGGTATGCCTGATACAAGGCACCATTGCCCTGTAACATGTATTATTCAAGCTTCTCCAGTTACATTTTTTCATGCCCAACGTAAAAGTCAATTACTGTAGACAAACCCAGACTCAACCTGTGAGCTGAAGTTAGATATTGAGTACAGAGCAATCTAGGATAGTATTTCCTAGGCAAATGATAAATTGACTTATTATCTCTCAGTAACATATAGTGTCCATGTCACTTCAGTAAATGATCAATATCAGTCACACCAGCCATTTGGATACAGGTTAAGCCACCAAACCAAATGCAGATATGCATTTGCAGCAAAAAGCAGTAATATCCATTTATTGAAGCCAATTCCAAATAACACAGCAGCTTTCACACCCAGTTCGTGAAAGAGGTAACCAGATAAACCAATCAATTAGGTTTTTTTAATGGCTTTCCTTGAGGATATTTCATCCAAAGCCAGACATTTCTGGGACGATGAGTCGCTTCCCAATTCCTACTGATTCGACTCTTTTCCAAAATTACAAAGGCAATTCCTACCCACAGAGTCACACCTTGTTCCCCTTCCTACCCCCCACCATCTACTCCATCTGTCGTGGTGAGGTCAAAACCATAAATCATTGGCATATCAAAAATGCACACAAAACACATTGAAATACAATCTTATCTTTTGAGAAGCGAATCCTTTCTTAAAATGTAAATCATGCTAATTTTCTGTATTTAATAGTTGATATTTCAATGTCAGTGATACTGGGGTGGGGGAGGGGGGAGGGGGGAGGGGGGAGGGGGAGGGGGAGGGGGGGCGGGGTGGGGGAGGGGGGAGGGGGAGGGGGGGAGGGGGGAGGGGGAGGGGGGGGCGGGGTGGGGGAGGGGGGGGCGGGGTGGGGGAGGGGGGGGCGGGGTGGGGGAGGGGGGGGGGGGGGGGAGGGGGGGGCGGGGTGGGGGAGGGGGGGGCGGGGTGGGGGAGGGGGGAGGGGGGTGGGGGGAGGGGGGGGGGGGTGGGGGAGGGGGGGGGGGTGGGGGAGGGGGGAGGGGGGGAGGGGGGAGGGGGGGAGGGGGGGGGGGTGGGGGAGGGGGGGGGGTGGGGGAGGGGGGAGGGTGGGGGAGGGGGGGCGGGGAGGGGGGGGAGGGGGGGGCGGGGAGGGGGGGGCGGGGAGGGGGGGGCGGGGTGGGGGGGGGGTGGGGGGGGGGCGGGGGGGGCGGGGTGGGGGGGGGGCGGGGGGGGGTCACATGCATGTTTGTTGGAATTAACAAGCATTTCGGCTGCCAGTTATACCTGATACTTCAGTTAGCATGGCTGAAACTGTGCTTCACATTGAAAGAAGCAATGCTGTCACACTACATTTCATTGGTCACAAAGTGCATTGGGACATCCTGAGGTCATGAATGGTGCAATATGGATGCAAATCTTTCTTTTGTACTATAGTTTCTGATCATCCCAACATTGCACTTAAGCCCTTTATATGTAAAAAAATTTAGACACTTAATCTACCACAGAGGTCCACAGGCTTTGTGGAAACCTACACCAAAAGAAATGCCACTCGTATGCCTGATATCCCTGAACTTTTATTTCTATAATCGTACGGCAAAGTCTGTCTGTGTTGCCTGCTCGGCTCTCAATTGCCTGTGCAGGTCCTGTGGCTGATTCACCAATACAACCCCAACTGTGACCCGAGACTGCAGTCCATGTGTTGCACCACAGGCCATACCTACTAACATGACCTCCATGTGGTGGAGGCTGGTAGAATGGTTTGGTCTCTGCCTAACAAAGTGTGCATGATGTGGAGATGCTGGCGTTGGACTGGGGTGAACACAGTAAGAAGTCTCACAACACCAGGTTTATTTGGTAGCAAATACCATAAGCTTTTGGAGCGCTGCTCCTTCATCAGACAGTGCACAGAGACACAAAATCAAGTTACAGAATACTGATTAGAATGCGAATCCCTACAGCCAGCCAGGTCTTAAAGATACAGACGATGTGGGTGGAGGGAGCATTAAGCACATCATAATACACAACATAAAACAGGGCATGAATTACAATATGCCCAGCACAGCTGACGAATTGTGCACATACAGGCAACTCTAGTGAATAAAGGAACTCTGTCTCCACAAAAAGTGTGTTCAAAACATCTTATTTATTGAAAGGAGGAGAGAAAATTGAGGAATATTGCCCCATTACTTATCAGCAAAACCCACAGCTTTGTATCAATTTTCATTTCATTTTATTCTAATTGCTTTATTTTTTTTTTATTTTGTGTGATAGTGCAACAATATGTGACTGCTGCAAAGGACCTCTGTATGGTGCAGGACTTAAATTGATCAAGCAACGCAAGACGATCTTTAATACTGAAAGCCTCCCATTCCTTTTTCATGCCTGTTCACCATCCTGTTACAGATGGTTCTTGTCCAAGACTCACTGAACACATCTATTTTCATTAACGTTCGTCTTACTGAAAAGGAAGTTAATGAGGACCAAGTATTCTTGTCCTGCATGTTTCATTTAATATACTATCCTTTGTGAATGGATACTCCTGGAAAGCACTTATGATTGAGATTTTAATACATTGTTCTTTACTCAAGTCATTAAATGTGCATATTTGTCACTAAATCGATTCAATAATATATATAATTTAAATTCAACAATACAGCAATTCCGGAACGCGCTGCCCAGGGAGGTGTTGGGAGCAGGTACAATAGCGTCATTTAAGGGGCAACTAGATGAATACATGAATAGGATGGGAATGGAAGGATACGGACTCCGTAAGTGCATACGGTTTTAGTTTAGGCAGGCATCGTGATCGGCGCAGGCTTGGAGGGCCGAAGGGCCTGTTCTTTGTAATACACGATTTAAAAATATCAATCTGATTTGAGTTGCTGTCAACTCATTAAAACTCGTGGCATAGCTGCTTAGAGGTTTTTAAAAGGGGGAAATGTGTGTTTTAAAATGTGAAAGCACATAGTCTTGACTATTGATACAAAATACTTGACAATTACTTCCTCCAAACTGGTAATCTTCAAAGTAATTGCACTGTTACTTGCATCAACTATCTAGTTAATGTTGGAAAGTACTTCACAAAACTCCGTCTCCACACTATTTCAAACACTGCTCCAATGTTTAGTCCTTGAGACAAAAAGTGACAAGGATTGAAAATAGGTTTAGCAATAGAAAGCAAGTGGTTGGGGACAGGGCAACTCTAGCTTCAGGGCTTTGACTAGTGGAGTTGTGCAAGAATTTGTTCTGATTTCCCAACTGTTCATACATTTCATAAATGACAAGGACGGTTGGTAATAATGGTCTATCTATGGCATACTAAAAATGGTACATCTGTGAATGCTTTCAGTCCCAATTCAGGCATTATGTTCTGGTGTGGTACTTTAGTTAAATGGTCAAACTTCATAATAGTAAAACAGTAACAACTCAAGACCTCTGGAAAAATGTATCTGTTAAAATCAGAAACTGAACCAATAAAGTAATTTCAGAAACATCTGTCCAGCCAGCTTTCCTTGTCACAAACTCAAATATCCATGAGTTGAAATGAATTTTCTAACGCAAGACATTAAAAAAGTACATATTTCACCACACCAAAAGATGCACTGAGGACCCCTCCAGATGTTCCCAGGAAGAGATTGCATGGCAATTGCCTGGGTAGCTCAAACTTACTTTGGGCAATTGCCATACGCTTGGAACGATCAAAAAATGTGATTTAAATTGCAAACTTCGGATGGCTCCCACTATGTTACAGCAATAGTTACCCAGAAAAAGTTAGAATTAAAACCACTTCCAACTTCTGGGTAACTATAGCACTGACCTCCATGGCCAGCCCTATGAGACCTACCCCCTCACCCACTCCCAAACTACACCCATGACCAACCATCCCACCAATGCCCCTGCCCCAACCCCAACCCCCTCTCAATTCCCACTCCCAAACTACACCCATGACCAACCATCCCACCCTAACCCCAGGCCCCTCTCAATCACCCACTCCCAAACTACACCCATGACCAACCATCCCACCAATGCCCCTGTCCCTACCCCTACCCTTACCCTAACCCCAACCCCAGGCCCCACCGCACTCCCCTCCTCCACTATCAAGCACAATCCAATTTCTCCCCCACCCTGATCTGATCCAACTCACATCTCTTCACTCTCACTCTCTCTCCCTCTCTCCACGTGCCCCTTGGCCCAACTTCTTCAGTGAGAGGTTGCCTCAGAAATAGAAAAGGTTGATATGGTATATTTTATTTATAATGAGTGTTGTGGGAAATTCTTTTAGGTGGCCTGATTAACTTAAAGACTTGCTAAGATCTTTTCAATAAACATTTCATTTCAAAGGCAAAAAAAGTTTATTCAGTTCAATGAAATTCTTCAGTTAAACTAGTTTTTATTAAAATATTAGAATCAAAAACATTACAAATTAACAACATTCAAACAAACATACAATTAGGACAAGACAAATCTCATTTTGGCCAAAATGGGAGATCAATAGTTCCACCTACACAGCTAATCCGCTAGAAGCCTTTCACAAAAGATCTACTTTTTTGGCATGAAAGCTGGGAATAGTTATACTTTTTTAAAAATCAGATTAATCTGCTTAGTACTTAATTAATAGCAATGTTATTCATTCACTGATCTATCAATCTACTGATGACATGTCTTTCAATCAATAATTCTCTGACACCTTCAAATTTAACTGTTATTCGTCAGTCTGTTTTACAGATGTTTTCTCCCAAAAAAATGGCTCCTTATGATTCAGCATTTTCTCTCACCAATTTAAACCGGTTCTATTGAAGGAACCTTTATCTATTGGACTTATTTTCCCCGGCTTAGAAATGCATTGGTAATTTACTTGGTTGCATTATTTGTACCTGACTTGTGCTGATATCTTTCAGGAATACATCTTTAATTTTAATGGCATGTTAAAAACATTT